>NW_027055768.1:0-7000 GCF_011386835.1 Chrysemys picta bellii | reverse complement strand
GAGGCGGCTCTAGCAGGGGGGGCAGGTGGGATTCTGGCAGCAGTGAAGTGGGTTGCGGGGAGGTTGAGATCTTGCCCCAAGTCATCCCAGACACTAATGCTAAACCACACGATGGCAGCATCTAGTGTCAGTGGAGTCCAAGCACTATTTCAACCATACAGTTTTGGATCAACTCCCAACAAGGGGAGGTGAAGAGCACCCCCAGCAACACACACACACACACACACACATATACCACTCCTGGTGGTGGGAGGGTAACAAGAGAAAGGACAAAAGAAGTAAGAGATAAAGAGAAAGGAAGGAGGGATGGAGGAAAAGGTAAAACGAAAAGGACAAACCCTAATGTCCCCAGTGATTCTACCAGACAAAATTACAGGGAGGGATTAAAATTCTGCCACCTTGAACTAGTGTTTTCCATGCCTAGAATTCAGCTGGCACCAGATGGATCAGACTGAGCAGGTTCCAAAACCTCTTGGAGGCTCTTCCTTTCTAAACAGGGATGTCTGTTTTCTAGTAAAAGAGGCTCCTGCTCTCACTCAAATACGTGAATCCTAATACTCTCTCAGTCCTCAAGAGAAACCTCGAGAAGGAGACTTGCTGAAGCAAAGCCACAGGGGTCTCTGAGGTTTCCCTGGCCATGCGCCCCTGTCCTGCCTCGCTGATGGCAGCATCTCTCTCTGAGGTTACAACCTCCCTAACACCTTTGACCAATATGCTGAGGTCCTGCAAAAGACCTTTGTGATATCACTGCCACCAATCAAACCCTTAAGTGCTAATGTCCTGCTGCTGGCCTGACACTATGAAGGTTTGAGCTACTCTCTGTTGATCACCCCACTCAATGCGTCTTCATTCTAGGAAGCAAGTGGGCTAGACAGTAAAACATCAGAGGCTGCTCCCAATGCTACACTCAGTGTTTCCAAAATTAGTAGACTTTATGGCCACAAGAGACCTTTAGAGCATCTAATCTAAGCCCCTGCATATCATAGGCTTCCTGTATAGTACAATAGTTACTCTTTGGGCACACACATTCCAGAAAGGCATCTAGTCTTCATTCAATGACATCAAGAGATGGAGAATCCACCACTTTCCCTTTTAGTGAGGGCCAGGGGGCTCCATTTCCCCTTCCACTAGCTCCCCATTTACAGTGAGCCAGAGCAGTACCTAAAGCAGGGAGCGGGAGTTGCTGAAGGCCTCAGAGGAACAGCCCCTGCAGTGTCTCAGGCACCTGGCGCAAGTGCCGGATGATGCGGAGCTGGTGCATCACTTTGGCCGTGACGTCCTCCTGCTGCAAGGGAACGAGAACCTGTCAGAGACTCAAAGGTCCCGAGGAATCAGGGGGAATTAAGGGCACCTGGAACCAGCAGTATTTCCACCCACCACCTGCCCACCACTGAGGGATGAATTCACCTCCTGAACCCCAGAATGGAGTCTTCTTGTCCTTTCTAGTATCCTCCAGTGCCAACCCCCCTCCTTGTAGGATTAGCTCCTGCTACCTCCCCCTCAGTGTTCTTCACAGCTGTTCCACCTCCAAACCAAACCTCAAGTTATCAGAACCCTCTTCTGCACCCCCAACCAGGTTGGGCATCGAGGCGGCTCTAGCGGGGGGGCAGGAGGGATTCTGCCAGAAGTGAAGTGGGTTGAGGGGAGGTTGAGATCTTGCCCCAAGTCATCCCAGACACTAATGCTAAGCCACAGGATGGCAGCATCTAGTGTCAGTGGAGTCCAAGCACTATTTCAACCATACAGTTTTGGATGAACTCCCCACAAGGGGAGGTGAAGAGCACCCCCAGCAACACACACACAAACACACACACACACACACACACACACACACACACACACACCACTCCTGGTGGTGAAAGGGGAACAGGAGAAAGGACAAAAGAAGTAAGAGATGAAGAGAAGGGAAGGAGGGATGGAGGAAAAGGTAAAACGAAAAGGACAAACCCTAATGTCCCCAGTGATTCTACGGGACAAAATCCCAGGGAGGGAATAAAATTCTGCCATCTTAAACTACTGTTTTCCATGCCTAGAATTCAGCTGGCACCACGTGGATCAGACTGAGCAGCTGCCAAAACCTCTTGGAGGCTCTTACCTTCTAAACAGGGACGCCTGTTTTCTAGTAAAATCAGTAAAAGGAAAGGAGAAAACTCGAAAGAGGCTCCTGCACGCACTCACGTACGTGAACCCTAATACTCTCTCAGTCCTCAAAGAAAGACCCCGAGAAGGAGACTTCCTGAAGCAAAGCCACAGGGTCTCTGAGGTTTCCCTGGCCCTGTGCTCCTGTCCTGCCAGGCTGATGTCAGCATCTCTCTCGGAGGTCACCACCTCCCTAACACATTTGACCAATAGGCTGACGTCATGCAAAAGGCCTTTGTGATATCACTGCCACACCCACCCTTGCCCGGAAGTGCTAATGTCCTGCTGCTGGCCTGACACTTTGAAGGTTTCAGCTACTCTCTGTGGATCACCCCACTCAATGCCTGTTCATTCTAGGAAGCAAGCCGGCTAGATGGTAAAACATCAGAGGCTGCTCCCAATGCTACACTCAGTGTTTCCAAAATTAGGGGACTTTATGGCCAGAAGAGACCTTTAGAGTATCTCATCTAACCCCTTGCATACCATAGGCTTGCTGTATAGTACAATAGTTACTCTTTGGGCACACACATTCCAGAAAGGCATCTAGTCTTCCTTCAATGACATCAAGAGATGGAGAATCCACCACTTTCCCTTTTAGTGAGTGCCAGGGGGCTCCATTTCCCCTTCCACTAGCTCCCCATTTACAGTGAGCCAGAGCAGTACCTGCAGCAGGGAGCGGGAGTTGCTGATGGCCTCAGAGGCACAGCCCCTGCAGTGTCTCAGGAATCTGGCGCAAGTGCCGGATGATGCGGAGCTGGTGCATCACTTTTGGCCGTGACGTCCTCCTGCTGCAAGGGAACGAGAACCTGTCAGAGACTCAAACGCCCCGAGGAATCAGCGGGAATTAAGGGCACCTGGAACCAGCACTACTTCCACCCAGCACCTGCCCACCACTGAGGGATAAATTCACCTCCTGAACCCCAGAATGGAGTCTTCTTGTCCTTTCTAGTAACCTCCAGTGACAACCCCCCTCCTTGAAGGATGAGCTCCTGCTATCTCCCCCTCAGTGCCCTTGACAGCTGTTCCACCTCCAAACCACAGCTCAAGTTATTAGTACCTTTGGACACAGACTGGCTAACCTAGTGAGGAGGGCTTTAAACTAGGTTCGACGGAGACAGGTGAGCAAAGCCCACAGGTAAGTGGGGAACATGGAGACCGGGGAGATGGGTCAAAAACGAGAGGGAGTGTGGGCTATATTGTCAGAGGGAAAGGAGGGTCAGGACAAAACTGGGAGGAAAGATCAAACCAGTATCTTAGATGTCTATATACAAATGCGAGAAGTATGGGGAATAAGCAGGAAGAACTGGAAGTGCTAATAAATAAATACAACTATGACATTGTTGGCATCACTGAAACTTGGTGGGATAATACACATGATTGGAATGTTGGTGTGGATGGGTACAGCTTGCTCAGGAAGGATAGACAGGGGAAAAAGGGAGGAGGTGTTGCCTTGTATATTAAAAATGTACACACTTGGACTGAGGTAGAGATGGACATAGGAGACGGAAGTGTTGAGAGTCTCTGGGTTAGGCTAAAAGGGGTAAAAAACAAGGGAGATGTCATGCAAGGAGTCTACTACAGGCCACCTAACCAGGTGGAAGAGGTGGATGAGGCTTTTTTTAAGCAACTAACAAAATCATCCAAAGCCCAAGATTTGGTGGTGATGGGGGACTTCAACTATCCGGCTATATGTTGGGAAAATAACACAGCGGGGCACAGACTATCCAACAAATTCCTGGACTGCATTGGAGACAACTTTTTATTTCAGAAGGTTGAAAAAGCTACTAGGGGGGAAGCTGTTCTAGACTTGATTTTAACAAATAGGGAGGAACTCGTTGAGAATTTGAAAGTAGAAGGCAGCCTGGGTGAAAGTGATCATGAAATCATAGAGTTTGCAATTCTAAGGAAGGGTAGAAGGGAGAACAGCAAAATAGAGACAATGGATTTCAGGAAGGCAGATTTTGGTAAGCTCAGAGAGCTGATAGGTAAGGTCCCATGGGAATCAAGACTGAGGGGAAAAACAACTGAGGAGAGTTGGCAGTTTTTCAAAGGGACACTATTAAGGGCCCAAAAGCAAGCTATTCCGCTGGTTAGGAAAGATAGAAAATGTGGCAAAAGACCACCTTGGCTTAACCATGAGATCTTGCATGATCTAAAAAATAAAAAAGAGTCATATAAAAAATGGAAACTGGGACAGATTACAAAGGATGAATATAGGCAAACAACACAGGAATGCAGGGGCAAGATTAGAAAGGCAAAGGCACAAAATGAGCTCAAACTAGCTACGGGAATAAAGGGAAACAAGAAGACTTTTTATCAATACATTAGAAGCAAGAGGAAGACCAAAGACAGGGTAGGCCCACTGCTTAGTGAAGAGGGAGAAACAGTAACAGGAAACTTGGAAATGGCGGAGATGCTTAATGACTTCTTTCTTTCGGTCTTCACCGAGAAGTCTGAAGGAATGCCTAACATAGTGAATGCTAATGGGAAGGGGGTAGGTTTAGCAGATAAAATAAAAAAAGAACAAGTTAAAAATCACTTAGAAAAGTTAGATGCCTGCAAGTCACCCGGGCCTGATGAAATGCATCCTAGAATACTCAAGGAGCTAATAGAGGAGGTATCTGAGCCTCTAGCTATTATCTTTGGAAAATCATGGGAGACGGGAGAGATTCCAGAAGACTGGAAAAGGGCAAATATAGTGCCCATCTATAAAAAGGGAAATAAAAACAACCCAGGAAACTACAGACCCCAGTGAGTTTAACTTCTGTGCCAGGGAAGATAATGGAGCAAGTAATTAAGGAAATCATCTGCAAACACTTGGAAGGTGGTAAGGTGATAGGGAACAGCCAGCATGGATTTGTGAAGAACAAATCATGTCAAACCAATCTGATAGCTTTCTTTGAGAGGATAACGAGCCTTGTGGATAAGGGTGAGGCTGTGGATGTGGTATACCTAGACTTTAGTAAGGCATTTGATACGGTCTCGCATGATATTCTTATTGATAAACTAGGCAAATACAATTTAGATGGGGCTACTATAAGGTGGGTGCATAACTGGCTGGATAACCGTACTCAGAGAGTTGTTATTAAGAGTTCCCAATCCTGCTGGAAAGCCATAACGAGTGGGGTATCGCAGGGGTCTGTTTTGGGACCGGCGCTGTTCAATATCTTCATCAACGACTTAGATATTGGCATAGAAAGTACGCTTATTAAGTTTGCGGATGATACCAAACTGGGAGGGATTGCAACTGCTTTGGAGGACAGGGTCATAATTCAAAATGATCTGGACAAATTGGAGAAATGGTCTGAGTTAAACAGGATGAAGTTTAACAAAGACAAATGCAAAGTGCTCCACTTAGGAAGGAACAATCAGTTTCACACATACAGAATGGGAAGAGACTGTCTAGGAAGGAGTACGGCAGAAAGGGATCTAGGGGTTATAGTGGACCACAAGCTAAATATGAGTCAACAGTGTGATGCTGTTGCAAAAAAAGCAAACCTGATTCTGGGATGTATTAACAGGTGTGTTGTGAGCAAGACACGAGAAGTCATTCTTCCGCTCTACTCTGCTCTGGTTAGGCCTCAGCTGGAGTATTGGGTCCAGTTCTGGGCACCGCATTTTAAAAAAGATGTGGAGATATTTAAGAGTAGGTTAGATAAATGCCTATAAGGGATGGTCTAGATGGTATTTGGTCCTGCCATGCGGGCAGGGGACTGGACTCGATGACCTCTCGAGGTCCCTTCCAGTCCTAGAATCTATGAATGTATGAAAAAAACACTGTTCTCCACCCCCACCCAGGTTGGCCAGGGAGGCGGCTCTAGCAGGTGGGGCAGGAGGGATTCTGGCAGCAGTGAAGTGGGTTGCGGGGAAGTTGAGATCTTGACCCAAGTCATCCCAGACACTAATGCTAAGCCACAGGATGGCAGCATCTAGTGTCAGTGGACTCCAAACACTATTTCAACCCCACAGTTTTCGATGAACTTCCCACAAGGGGAGGTGATGAGCACCCCCAGCAACACACACACACACACACACACACACACACACACCCCACTCCTGCCATCTTAAATTACTGTTTTCCATGCCTAGAATTCAGCTGGCACCAGATGGATCAGACTGAGCAGCTGCCAAAACCTCTTGGAGGCTCTTACCTTCTAAACAGGGACGTCTGTTTTCTAGTAAAATCAGTAAAAGGAAAGGAGAAAACTCGAAAGAGGCTCCTGCACGCACTCACGTACGTGAACCCTAATACTCTCTCAGTCCTCAAAGAGAGACCTCGAGAAGGAGACTTGCTGAAGCAAAGCCACAGGGGTCTCTGAGGTTTCCCTGGCCCTGTGCTCCTGTCCTGTCAGGCTGATGTCAGCATCTCTCTCTGAGGTCACCACCTCCCTAACACATTTGACCAATAGGCTAACGTCCTGCAAAAGGTCTTTGTGATGTCACTGCCACACCCAACCAAACCCTGAAGTGCTAATGTCCTGCTGCTGGCCTGACACTTTGAAGGTTTGAGGTTGTCATAACTATCTGTATTCACCAGGGAATTGGTGAAAGGTTTCTCAAGGCTACCCAGGGGAGGAAATTAGCCTTGGGATGGTGGTTAAGCTTAGAAGTTTTCATGCAGGCCCCTACATTTGTATCCTAAAGTTCAAACTGGGGATACAGCCTTGACACAGGTACTCTCTGTGGATCACCCCACTCAATGCGTCTTCATTCTAGGAAGCAAGCCGGCTAGACAGTAAAACATCAGAGGCTGCTCCCAATACTACACTCAGTGTTTCCAAAAGTAGGAGACTTTCTGGCCAGAAGAGACCTTTACAGCATTTCATCTAACCCCCTCCATATCATAGGTCTCCTGTATAGT
>NW_027055767.1:0-7000 GCF_011386835.1 Chrysemys picta bellii | reverse complement strand
ATGTCATTGAAGGAAGACTAGATGCCTTTCTGCAATGTGTGTGCCCAAAGAGTAACTATTGTACTATACAGCAAGCCTATGGTATGCAAGGGGTTAGATGAGATGCTCTAAAGGTCTCTTCTGGCCATAAAGTCCCCTAATTTTGGAAACACTGAGTGTAGCATTGGGAGCAGCCTCTGATGTTTTTCCATCTAGCCGGCTTGCTTCCTAGAATGAACATGCATTGAGTGGGGTGATCCACAGAGAGTAGCTGAAACCTTCAAAGTGTCAGGCCAGCAGCAGGACATTAGCACTTCCGGGGAAGGGTGGATGTGGCAGTGATATCACAAAGGCCTTTTGCAGGACGTCAGCCTATGGGTCAAAGGTGTTAGGGAGGTGGTGACCTCCGAGAGAGATGCTGACATCAGCCTGGCAGGACAGGAGCACAGGGCCAGGGAAACCTCAGAGACCCCTGTGGCTTTGCTTCAGCAAGTCTCCTTCTCGAGGTCTCCCTTTTTAGGACTCAGAGAGTATTAGGGTTCAAGTATGTGAGTGCGAGGAGGAACCTCTTTCGAGTTTCTCCTTTTATTGATTTTACTAGAAAACAGACGTGCCTGTTGAGAAGGTAAGAACCTTGGAGAGGTTTTTAACCTGCTCAGTCTGCAGTCTGATCCATCTGGTGCCAGCTGAATTCTAGGCATGGAAAACACTAGTTCAAGGTGGCAGAATTTTATAGCCCACCTGGGATTTTGTGCCATAGAATCACTGGGGACATTAGGGTTTGTCCTTTTCGTTTTACCTTTTCCTCCATCCCTCCTTGCTTTCTCTTGTTCCCCTCCCACCACCAGGAGTGGTGTGTGTGTGTGTGTGTTGCTGGGGGTGCTCTTCACCTCCCCTTGTGGGAAGTTGACACTGCAAGGGCTGTGCGTCTGTGGACATCAGCAACTCCCACTCCCTGCTGCAGGTACTGCTCTGGCTCACTGTAAATGGGGTGCTAGTGGAAGGGGAAATGGAACCCCCTGGCACTCACTAAAAGGGAAAGTGGTGGATTCTCCATCTCTTGATGTCATTGAATGAAGACTAGATGCCTTTCTGGAATGTGTTTGCCCAAAGAGTAACTATTGTACGATACAGGAAGCCTATGATATGCAGGGGCTTAGATTAGATGCTCTAAAGGTCTCTTGTGGCCATAAAGTCTCCTAATTTTGGAAACACTGAGTGTAGCATTGGGAGCAGCCTCTGATGTTTTACTGTGTAGCCCACTTGCTTCCTAGAATGAAGACGCATTGAGTGGGGTGATCCACAGAGAGTAGCTCAAACCTTCATAGTGTCAGGCCAGCAGCAGGACATTAGCACTTAAGGGTTTGATTGGTGGCATTGATATCAGAAAGGTCTTTTGCAGGACCTCAGCATATTGGTCAAAGGTGTTAGGGAGGTGGTAAGCTCAGAGAGAGATGCTGCCATCAGCGAGGCAGGACAGGGGCGCATGGCCAGGGAAACCTCAGAGACCCCTGTGGCTTTGCTTCAGCAAGTCTCCTTCTCGAGGTTTCTCTTGAGGACTGAGAGAGTATTAGGATTCACGTATTTGAGTGAGAGCAGGAGCCTCTTTCGAGTTGTCTCCTTTCCTTTTACTGATTTTACTAGAAAACAGACATCCCTGTTTAGAAAGTAAGAGCCTCCAAGAGGTTTTGGAACCTGCTCAGTCTGATCCATCTGGTGCCAGCTGAATTCTAGGCAGGCATGGAAAACACTAGTTCAAGGTGGCAGAATTTTAATCCCTCCCTGTAATTTTGTCTGGTAGAATCACTGGGGACATTAGGGTTTGTCCTTTTCGTTTTACCTTTTCCTCCATCCCTCCTTCCTTTCTCTTTATCTCTTACTTCTTTTGTCCTTTCTCTTGTTCCTCTCCCACCACCAGGAGTGGTGTGTGTGTGTGTGTGTGTGTGTGTGTGTGTGTGTGTGTGTGTGTGTGTGTGTGTGTGTGTGTGTTGCTGGGGGTGATCTTCACCTCCTCTTGTGGGAAGTTCATCCAAAACTGTGGGGTTGAAATAGTGCTTGGACTCCACAGACACTAGATGCTGCCATCCTGTGGCTTAGCGTTAGTGTCTCGGATGACTTGGGCAAGATCTCAACCTCCCCGCAACCCACTTCACTGCTGCCAGAATCCCTCCTGCCCCCACTGCTAGACCCGCCTCCCAGCCCAACCTTGGTGGGGGTCTAGAAGAGGATTCTGATGACTTAAGCTGTGGTTTGGAGGTGGAACAGCTGTCAAGGACACTGAGGGGAAGGTAGCAGGAGCTCACCCTAGAAGGAGGGGGATTGGCACTGGAGGTTACTAGAAAGGACAAGAAGACTCAATTCTGGGTTTCAGGAGGTGAATTTATCCCTCAGTGTTGGGCAGGTGCTGAGTGGAAATACTGCTGGTTCCAGGTGCCCTTAATTCCCCCTGATTCCTCGGGGCGTTTGAGTCTGACTGGTTCTCATTCCCTTGCAGCAGGAGGGCGTCACGGCCAAAGTGAGGCACCAGCTCCGCATCATCCATCACTTGCGCCAGGTGCCAGAGACACTGCAGGGGTTGTGCCTCTGAGGCCTTCAGCAACTCCCGCTCCCTGTTGCAGGTACTGCTCTGGCTCACTGTAAATGGGGAGCTAGTGGAAGGGGAAATGGAGCCCCCTGGCACTCAGTGAAAGGGAAAGTGGTGGATTCTCCATCTCTTGAAGTCATTGAATGAAACTAGATGCCTTTCTGGAATGTTTGTGCCCAAAAAGTAACTATTGTCCTATACAGGAAGCCTATGATATGCAGGGGGTTAGATGAGATGCTCTAAAGGTCTCTTCTGGCCATAAAGTGTATTAATTTTGGAAACACTGAGTGTAGCATTGGGAGCAGCCTCTAATGTTTTACTGTCTAACCGGCTTGCTTCCTAGAATGAAGACGCATTGAGTGGGGTGATCCACAGAGAGTAGCTCAAACCTTCAAAGTGTCAGGCCAGCAGCAGGATATTAGCACTTCAGGGGATGGGTGGTTGTGGCAGTGACATCACAAAGGCCTTTTGCAGGAGCTCAGCCTATTGGTCAAAGTTGTTAGGGAGGTGGTGACCTCAGAGAGAGATGCTCACATCAGCCAGGCAAAACAGGGGCGCAGGGCCAGGGAAACCTCAGAGACCCCTGTGGCTTTGCTTCAGCAAGTCTCCTTCTCGAGCTCTCTTTGAGGACTGAGAGAGTATTAGGGTTCACATATGTGAGTGTGAGCAGGAGCCTCTTTTGAGTTTTCTCCTTTCCTTTTACCCATTTTACTAGAAAACAGAAGTCCCTGTTGAGAAAGTAAGTGCCTCGGAGAGGTTTGTAACCTGTTCAGTCTGATCCACCTGGTGCCATCTGAATTCTAGGCATGGAAAACACTAGTTTAAGGTGGCAGAATTTTATTCCCTCCCTGGGATTTTGTCCCGTAGAATCACTGGGGATATTAGGAAAACAACAAGGAGTCTGGTGGCACCTTGAAGACTAACAGATTTATTTGGGCATAAGCTTTCGTGAGTAAAAACCTCACTTCTTCGGATGCATAGAGTGAAAGTTACAGATGCAGGCATTATATACTGACACATGGAGAGCAGGGAGTTACTTCACAAGTGGAGAACCAGTGTTGACAGGGCCAATTCAAAAATCAGGGTGGATGTAGTCCACTCCCAATAATAGATGAGGAGGTGTCAATTCCAGGAGAGGAAAAGCTGCTTCTGTAGTGAGCCAGCCACTCCCAGTCCCTATTCAAGCCCAGATTAATGGTGTTGAATTTGCAAATGAATTTTAGTTCTGCTGTTTCTCTTTGAAGTCTGTTTCTGAAGTTTTTTTGTTCAATGATAGTGACTTTTAAATCTGTAATAGAATGACCAGGGAGATTGAAGTGTTCACATACTGGCTTATGTATGTTACCATTCCTGATGTCCGACATGGGGACATTAGGGTTTGTCCTTTTCCTTTTACCTTTTCCTCCATCCCTCCTTCCTTTCTCTTCATCTCTTACTTCTTTTGTCCTTTCTCTTGTTCCCCTCACACCACCAGGAGTGGTGTGTGTGTGTGTGTGTGTGTGGTGCTGATGGTTCTCTTCTCCTCCCCTTGTGGGGAGTTGATCCAAAACTGTGGGGTTGAAATAGTGCTTGGACCCCACTGACAGTAGATGCTGCCATTGTGTGACTTAGCATTAGTGTCTGGGATGACTTGGGTCAAGATCTCAACCTCCCTGCAACCCACTTCACTGCTGTCAGAATCCCTCCTGCACACCCTGTTAGAGCCGCCTCCCAGCCCAACCTGTGTCGGGGTGGAGAAGAGGGTTCTGATGACTTGAGCTGTGGTTTGGAGGTGGAATATCTGTGAAGGGCACTGAGCAGGAGGTAACAGGAGCTCACCCTACAAGGAGGGGGGTTGGCTCTGGAGGTTTCTAGAAAGGACAAGAAGACTCCATTTTGGGGTTCAGGAGGTGAATTCATCTCTCATTGATGGGCAGGTGCTGGGTGGAAATACTGCTGGTTCCAGGTTCCCTTAATTCCCCCTGATTCCTCGGGGCGTTTGAGTCTCTGACAGGTTCTCGTTCCCTTGCAGCAGGAGGACGTCACGGCCAAAAGTGATGCACCAGCTCCCCATCATCCGGCACTTGCGCCAGATTCCTGAGACACTGCAGGGGCTGTGCCTCTGAGGCCATCAGCAACTCCCGCTCCCTGCTGCAGGTACTGCTCTGGCTCACTGTAAATGGGGAGCTAGTGGAAGGGGAAATGGAGCCCCCTGGCACTCACTAAAAGGGAAAGTGATGGATTCTCCATCTCTTAATGTCATTTAATTTAGACTAGATACCTTTCTGGAATGTTTGTGCCCAAAAAGTAACTATTGTACTATACAGGAAGCCCATGATATGCAGGGGCTTAGATGAGATGCTCTAAAGGTCTCTTCTGGCCATAAAGTGTAATAATTTTGGAAACAGTGAGTGTAGCATTGGGAGCAGCCTCTGATGTTTTATTGTCTAGCCAGCTTGCTTCCTAGAATGAAGACCCATTGAGTGGGGTGATTCACACAGAGTAGCTCAAACCTTCAAAGTGTCAGGCCAGCAGGAGGACATTAGCACTTCAGGGTTTGGTTGGGTGTGGCAGTGACACCACAAAGGCCTTTTGCAGGACGTCAGCTTATTGGTCAAATGTGTTAGGGAGGTGGTGACCTCAGAGAGAGATGCTGACATCAGAGAGAGATGCTGACATGAGGGCCAGGGAAACCTCAGAGACCCCTCTGGCTTTGCTTCAGCAAGTCTCCTCCTTGAGGTCTCTCTTTGAGGAAAGTAAGTGCCTCGGAGAGGTTTGTATCCTGTTCAGTCTGATCCACCTGGTGCCAGCTGAATTCTAAGCATGGAAAACACTAGTTCAAGGTGGCAGAATTTTATTCCCTCCCTGTGATTTTGTCCCGTAGAATCACTGGGGACATTAGTGTTTGTCCTTTTCATTTTACCTTTTCCTCCCTCCCTCCTTCCTTTCTCTTCATCTCTTACTTCTTTTGTCCTTTCTCCTGTTCCCCTCCCACCACCGGGAGTGGTTTGTGTGTGTGTGTGTGTTTGTGTGTTGCTGGGGGTGCTCTTCACCTCCCTTTGTGGGGAGTTCATCCAAACCTGTGTGGTTGAAATAGTGCTTGGACTCCACTGACACTAGATGCTGCCATCGTGTGGATTAGCATTGGTGTCTGGGATGACTTGGGGCAAGATCTCAACCTCCCCGGAACCCACTTCACTGCTGGCAGAATCCCTCCTGCCACCCCTGCTAGAGCCGCCTCCCTGGCCAACCTGGGTGGGGGTGGAGAAGAGGGTTCTGATAACTTGAGCTGTGGTTTGGTGGTGGAACATCTGTCAAGGGCACTGAGAGGGAGGTAGCAGCAGCTCACCCTTCAAGGAGGGGATTTGGCACTGGAGGTTACTAGAAAGGACAAGAAGACTCCATTCTGGGGTTCAGGAGGTGAATTCATCCCTCAGCGTTGGGCAGGTGCTGAGTGGAAATACTGCTGGTTCCCGGTGCCCTTAATTCCCCCTGATTCCTCGGGGCGTTTGAGTCTCTGACAGGTTCTCGTTCCCTTGCAGCAGGAGGACGTCACGGCCAAAGTGATGCACCCGCATCATCCGCCACTTGCGCCAGGTGCCTGAGACACTGCAGGGGCTGCGCCTCTGAGTCTATCAGCAACTCCCGCTCCCTGCTGCAGGTACTGCTCTGGCTCACTGTAAATGGGGAGCTAGTGGAAGGGGAAATGGAGCCCCCTGGCCCTCACTAAAAGGGAAAGTGGTGGATTCTCCATCTCTTGATGTCATTGAATGAAGACTAGATGCCTTTCTGGAATGTGTGTGCCCAAAGAGTAACTATTGTACTATACAGGAGGCCTATGATATGCAGCGGGTTAGATTAGATGCTCTAAAGGTCTCTTGTGGCCATAAAGTCTACTGATTTTGGAAACACTGAGTGTAGCATTGGGATCAGCCTCTGATGTTTTACTGTCTAGCCCACTTGCTTCCTAGAATGAAGACGCATTGAGTGGGGTGATCCACAGAGAGTAGCTCAAACCTTCATAGTGTCAGGCCAGCAGCAGGACATTAGCACTTAAGGGTTTGATTGGTGGCAGTGATATCACAAAGGTCTTTTGCAGGACCTCAGCATATTGGTCAAAGGTGTTAGGGAGGTGGTAACCTCAGAGAGAGATGCTGCCATCAGCGAGGCAGGACAGGGGGGCATGGCCAGGGAAACCTCAGAGACCCCTGTGGCTTTGCTTCAGCAAGTCTCCTTCTCGAGGTTTCTCTTGAGGACTGAGAGAGTATTATGATTCACGTATTTGAGTGAGAGCAGGAGCCTCTTTCGAGTTGTCTCCTTTCCTTTTACTGATTTTACTAGAAAACAGACATCCCTGTTTAGAAAGTAAGAGCCTCCAAGAGGTTTTGGAACCTGCTCAGTCTGATCCATCTGGTGCCAGCTGAATTCTAGGCATGGAAAACACTAGTTCAAGGTGGC
>NW_027055766.1:0-7000 GCF_011386835.1 Chrysemys picta bellii | reverse complement strand
GTGTTGGGCAGGTGCTGAGTGGAAATACTGCTGGTTCCAGGTGCCCTTAATTCCCCCTGATTCCTCGGGGCGTTTGAGTCTGACTGGTTCTCATTCCCTTGCAGCAGGAGGGCGTCACGGCCAAAGTGAGGCACCAGCTCCGCATCATCCATCACTTGCGCCAGGTGCCAGAGACACTGCAGGGGTTGTGCCTCTGAGGCCTTCAGCAACTCCCGCTCCCTGTTGCAGGTACTGCTCTGGCTCACTGTAAATGGGGAGCTAGTGGAAGGGGAAATGGAGCCCCCTGGCACTCACTAAAAGGGAAAGTGGTGGATTCTCCATCTCTTGATATCATTGAATGAAGACTAGATGCCTTTCTGGAATGTTTGTGCCCAAAAAGTAACTATTGTCCTATACAGGAAGCCTATGATATGCAGGGGGTTAGATGAGATGCTCTAAAGGTCTCTTCTGGCCATAAAGTGTATTAATTTTGGAAACACTGAGTGTAGCATTGGGAGCAGCCTCTAATGTTTTACTGACTAACCGGCTTGCTTCCTAGAATGAAGACGCATTGAGTGGGGTGATCCACAGAGAGTAGCTCAAACCTTCAAAGTGTCAGGCCAGCAGCAGGATATTAGCACTTCAGGGGATGGGTGGGTGTGGCAGTGACATCACAAAGGCCTTTTGCAGGAGCTCAGCCTATTGGTCAAAGTTGTTAGGGAGGTGGTGACCTCAGAGAGAGATGCTCACATCAGCCAGGCAAAACAGGGGCGCAGGGCCAGGGAAACCTCAGAGACCCCTGTGGCTTTGCTTCAGCAAGTCTCCTTCTCGAGCTCTCTTTGAGGACTGAGAGAGTATTAGGGTTCACATATGTGAGTGTGAGCAGGAGCCTCTTTTGAGTTTTCTCCTTTCCTTTTACCCATTTTACTAGAAAACAGAAGTCCCTGTTGAGAAAGTAAGTGCCTCGGAGAGGTTTGTAACCTGTTCAGTCTGATCCACCTGGTGCCATCTGAATTCTAGGCATGGAAAACACTAGTTTAAGGTGGCAGAATTTTATTCCCTCCCTGGGATTTTGTCCCGTAGAATCACTGGGGATATTAGGAAAACAACAAGGAGTCTGGTGGCACCTTAAAGACTAACAGATTTATTTGGGCATAAGCTTTCGTGAGTAAAAACCTCACTTCTTCGGATGCATAGAGTGAAAGTTACAGATGCAGGCATTATATACTGACACATGGAGAGCAGGGAGTTACTTCACAAGTGGAGAACCAGTGTTGACAGGGCCAATTCAAAAATCAGGGTGGATGTAGTCCACTCCAAATAATAGATGAGGAGGTGTCAATTCCAGGAGAGGAAAAGCTGCTTCTGTAGTGAGCCAGCCACTCCCAGTCTCTATTCAATCCCAGATTAATGGTGTTGAATTTGCAAATGAATTTTAGTTCTGCTTTTTCTCTTTGAAGTCTGTTTCTGAAGTTTTTTTGTTCAATGATAGTGACTTTTAAATCTGTAATAGAATGACCAGGGAGATTGAAGTGTTCACATACTGGCTTATGTATGTTACCATTCCTGATGTCCGACATGGGGACATTAGGGTTTGTCCTTTTCCTTTTCCCTTTTCCTCCATCCCTCCTTCCTTTCTCTTCATCTCTTACTTCTTTTGTCCTTTCTCTTGTTCCCCTCACACCACCAGGAGTGGTGTGTGTGTGTGTGTGTGTGTGTGTGTGTGTGGTGCTGATGGTTCTCTTCTCCTCCCCTTGTGGGGAGTTGATCCAAAACTGTGGGGTTGAAATAGTGCTTGGACCCCACTGACAGTAGATGCTGCCATTGTGTGACTTAGCATTACTGTCTGGGATGACTTGGGTCAAGATCTCAACCTCCCTGCAACCCACTTCACTGCTGTCAGAATCCCTCCTGCACAACCTGTTAGAGCCGCCTCCGAGCCCAACCTGTGTCGGGGTGGAGAAGAGGGTTCTGATGACTTGAGCTGTGGTTTGGAGGTGGAATATCTGTGAAGGGCACTGAGCAGGAGGTAGCAGGAGCTCACCCTACAAGGAGGGGGGTTGGCTCTGGAGGTTTCTAGAAAGGACAAGAAGACTCCATTTTGGGGTTCAGGAGGTGAATTCATCTCTCATTGATGGGCAGGTGCTGGGTGGAAATACTGCTGGTTCCAGGTTCCCTTAATTCCCCCTGATTCCTCGGGGCGTTTGAGTCTCTGACAGGTTCTCGTTCCCTTGCAGCAGGAGGACGTCACGGCCAAAAGTGATGCACCAGCTCCGCATCATCCGGCACTTGCGCCAGATTCCTGAGACACTGCAGGGGCTGTGCCTCTGAGGCCATCAGCAACTCCCGCTCCCTGCTGCAGGTACTGCTCTGGCTCACTGTAAATGGGGAGCTAGTGGAAGGGGAAATGGAGCCCCCTGGCACTCACTAAAAGGGAAAGTGATGGATTCTCCATCTCTTAATGTCATTTAATTTAGACTAGATACCTTTCTGGAATGTTTGTGCCCAAAAAGTAACTATTGTACTATACAGGAAGCCCATGATATGCAGGGGCTTAGATGAGATGGTCTAAAGGTCTCTTCTGGCCATAAAGTGTAATAATTTTGGAAACACGGAGTGTAGCATTGGGAGCAGCCTCTGATGTTTTATTGTCTAGCCGGCTTGCTTCCTAGAATGAAGACCCATTGAGTGGGGTGATTCACACAGAGTAGCTCAAACCTTCAAAGTGTCAGGCCAGCAGGAGGACATTAGCACTTCAGGGTTTGGTTGGGTGTGGCAGTGACACCACAAAGGCCTTTTGCAGGACGTCAGCTTATTGATCAAATGTGTTAGGGAGGTGGTGACCTCAGAGAGAGATGCTGACATCAGAGAGAGATGCTGACATGAGGGCCAGGGAAACCTCAGAGACCCCTCTGGCTTTGCTTCAGCAAGTCTCCTCCTTGAGGTCTCTCTTTGAGGAAAGTAAGTGCCTCGGAGAGGTTTGTATCCTGTTGAGTCTGATCCACCTGGTGCCAGCTGAATTCTAAGCATGGAAAACACTAGTTCAAGGTGGCAGAATTTTATTCCCTCCCTGTGATTTTGTCCCGTAGAATCACTGGGGACATTAGTGTTTGTCCTTTTCATTTTACCTTTTCCTCCCTCCCTCCTTCCTTTCTCTTTATCTCTTACTTCTTTTGTCCTTTCTCCTGTTCCCCTCCCACCACCGGGAGTGGTTTGTGTGTCTGTTTGTGTTTGTGTGTTGCTGGGGGTGCTCTTCACCTCCCTTTGTGGGGAGTTCATCCAAACCTGTGTGGTTGAAATAGTGCTTGGACTCCACTGACACTAGATGCTGCCATCGTGTGGATTAGCATTGGTGTCTGGGATGACTTGGGGCAAGATCTCAACCTCCCCGGAACCCACTTCACTGCTGGCAGAATCCCTCCTGCCACCCCTGCTAGAGCCGCCTCCCTGGCCAACCTGGGTGGGGGTGGAGAAGAGGGTTCTGATAACTTGAGCTGTGGTTTGGTGGTGGAACATCTGTCAAGGGCACTGAGAGGGAGGTAGCAGCAGCTCACCCTTCAAGGAGGGGATTTGGCACTGGAGGTTACTAGAAAGGACAAGAAGACTCCATTCTGGGGTTCAGGAGGTGAATTCATCCCTCAGCGGTGGGCAGGTGCTGAGTGGAAATACTGCTGGTTCCCGGTGCCCTTAATTCCCCCTGATTCCTCGGGGCGTTTGAGTCTCTGACAGGTTCTCGTTCCCTTGCAGCAGGAGGACGTCACGGCCAAAGTGATGCACCCGCATCATCCGCCACTTGCGCCAGGTGCCTGAGACACTGCATGGGTTGTTCCTCTGAGTCTTTCAGCAACTCCCGCTCCCTGCTGCAGGTACTGCTCTGTCTCACTGTAAATGGGGAACTAGTGGAAGGGGAAATGGAGCCCCCTGGCACTCACTAAAAGGGAAAGTGGTGGATTCTCCATCTCTTGATGTCATTGAATGAAGACTAGATGCCTTTCTGGAATGTGTGTGCCCAAAAAGTAACTATTGTACTATACAGGAGGCCTATGATATGCAGGGGCTTAGATGAGATGCTCTAAAGGTCTCTTGTGGCCATAAAGTCTACAAATTTTGGAAACACTGAGTGTAGTATTGGGAGCAGCCTGTGATGTTTTACTGTCTAGCCGGCTTGCTTCCTAGAATGAAGACGCATTGAGTGGGGTGATCCACAGAGAGTACCTGTGTCAAGGCTGTATCCCCACTTTGAAGTTTAGGGTACAAATGTAGGGGCCTGCATGAAAACTTCTAAGCTTAACCACCATCCCAAGGCTAAT
Organism: Chrysemys picta bellii; assembly: GCF_011386835.1. Lineage (NCBI taxonomy): Eukaryota > Metazoa > Chordata > Testudines > Emydidae > Chrysemys > Chrysemys picta. The sequence goes on along the minus strand of NW_027055766.1, from coordinate 2,711 downwards.
TTCCTCCCCTGGGTAGCCTTGAGAAACCTTTCACCAATTCCCTGGTGAATACAGATCCAACCCCCTTGGATCTTAAAACAAGGAGAAATTAACCATCCCCCCTCCTTCCTCCCACCAACTCCTGGTGAATCAAGATCCAAACTCCTTGGATCTTAAAACAAGGAAAAATCAATCAGGTTCTTATAAATAAGGCTTTTAATTAAAGAAAAAGGTAAAAATCATCTCTGTAAAATCAGTATGGAAATTAACCTTACAGGGTAATCAAACTTAAAGAGCTCAGAGGACTCCCCTCTAGTCTTAGGTTCAAAGTACAGCAAACAAAGATAAACACTCTAGTAAAAGGTACATTTACAAGTTGAGAAAACAAAGGAAAACTAACACGCCTTGTTTGAAATAGGAGAGACTTGTTTAGAAAGATGTGGAGAACCTGGATTGATGTCTGGTCCCTCTCAGTCCCGAGGGCGAACACCCACACAAACAAAGAACACAAACAAAAGCCTTCCCATCCCCAAGATTTGAAAGTATCTTGTCCCCTTATTGGTCCTTTAGGTCAGATGACAGCCAGGTTACCTGAGCTTCTTAACCCTTTACAGGGAAAAGGATTTTGGAGTCTCTGGCCAGGAGGGATTTTATAGTACTGTACACAGGACAGCTGTTACCCTTCCCTTTATAGTTATGACAACCTCAAACCTTCAAAGTGTCAGGCCAGCAGCAGGACATTAGCACTTGAGGGTTTGGTTGGGTGTGGCAGTGACATCACAAAGGCCTTTTGCAGGATGTCAGCTTATTGGTCAAATGTGTTAGGGAGGTGGTGACCTCAGAGAGAGATGCTGACATCAGCCTGGCAGGACAGGAGCACAGGGCCAGGGAAACCTCAGAGACCCCTGTGGCTTTGCTTCAGCAAGTCTCCTTCTCGAGGTCTCTCTTTGAGGACTGAGAGAGTATTAGGGTTCACGTACGTGAGTGCGTGCAGGAGCCTCTTTCGAGTTTTCTCCTTTCCTTTTACTGATTTTACTAGAAAACAGACGTCCCTGTTTAGAAGGTAAGAGCCTCCAAGAGGTTTTGGCAGCTGCTCAGTCTGATCCATCTGGTGCCAGCTGAATTCTAGGCATGGAAAACAGTAGTTTAAGATGGCAGAATTTTATTCCATCCCTTGGATTTTGTGCTGTAGAATCACTGGGGACATTAGGGTTTGTCCTTTTTGTTTTACCTTTTCCTCCATCCCTCCTTCCTTTCTCTTCATCTCTTACTTCTTTTGTCCTTTCTCCTGTTCCTCGAAAACTGTGGGGTTGAAATAGTGTTTGGACTCCACTAACAGTAGATGCTGCCATCCTGTGGCTTAGCATTAGTGTCTGGGATGACTTGGGTCAAGATCTCAACTTCCCCGCAACCCACTTCACTGCTGCCAGAATCCCTCCTGCCCCCCCTGCTAGAGCCGCCTCCCTGGCCAACCTGGGTGGGGGTGGAGAACAGTGTTTTTTTCATACATTCATAGATAATCGGACTGGAAGGGACCTCGAGAGGTCATCGAGTCCAGTCCCCTGCCCGCGTGGCAGGACCAAATACCATCTAGACCATCCCTGATAGACATTTATCTAACCTACTCTTAAATATCTCAAGAGATGGAGATTCCACAACCTCCCTCGGCAATTTATTCCAGTGTTTAACCACCCTGACAGTTAGGAACTTTTTCCTAATGTCCAACCTAGACCTCCCTTGCTGCACTTTAAACCCATTGCTTCTGGTTCTATCCTTAGAGGCTAAGGTGAACAAGTTTTCTCCCTCCTCCTTATGACACCCTTTTAAATACCTGAAAACTGCTATCATGTCTCCTCTCAGTCTTCTCTTTTCCAAACTAAACAAAGCCAATTCTTTCAGCCTTCCTTCATAGGTCATGTTCTCAAGACCTTTAATCATTCTTGTTGCTCTTCTCTGGACCCTTTCCAATTTCTCCACATCTTTTTTAAAATGCGGTGCCCAGAACTGGACACAATACTCCAGCTGAGGCCTAACCAGAGCAGAGTAGAGCGGAAGAATGACTTCTCGTGTCTTGCTCACAACACACCTGTTAATACATCCCAGAATCAGGTTTGCTTTTTTTGCAACAGCATCACACTGTTGACTCATATTTAGCTTGTGGTCCACTATAACCCCTAGATCCCTTTCTGCCGTACTCCTTCCTAGACAGTCTCTTCCCATTCTGTATGTGTGAAACTGATTGTTCCTTCCTAAGTGGAGCACTTTGCATTTGTCTTTGTTAAACTTCATCCTGTTTAACTCAGACCATTTCTCCAATTTGTCCAGATCATTTTGAATTATGACCCTGTCCTCCAAAGCAGTTGCAATCCCTCCCAGTTTGGTATCATCCGCAAACTTAATAAGCGTACTTTCTATGCCAATATCTAAGTCGTTGATGAAGATATTGAACAGCGCCGGTCCCAAAACAGACCCCTGCGATACCCCACTCGTTATGGCTTTCCAGCAGGATTGGGAACTATTAATAACAACTCTCTGAGTACGGTTATCCAGCCAGTTATGCACCCACCTTATAGTAGCCCCATCTAAATTGTATTTGCCTAGTTTATCAATAAGAATATCATGCGAGACCGTATGAAATGCCTTACTAAAGTCTAGGTATACCACATCCACAGCCTCACCCTTATCCACAAGGCTCATTATCCTATCAAAGAAAGCTATCAGATTGGTTTGAC
>NW_027055765.1:0-7000 GCF_011386835.1 Chrysemys picta bellii | reverse complement strand
TCCTGTACAGCAGACAGGAGAAGATCAAGAATGAGCTCTCAGAACTGGAGACTCTCATACAATACCAGCCTTCTACACAAACTTCCACGTGGCTGGACTTTACAAAAATGAGACAAGCCATTTACAATGCACACTTCACTTCTCTACAGAGGAAAAAGGACTGTAAGTTATCTAAACTAATACCTGCCACTAGGGGCTATAACAATGGTACCCTCAACTCATCTAACAACATTGTCAATCTTTCCAACCACACGCTTAGCCCAGCAGAAGAGTCTGTCCTATCTCGGGGACTCTCTTTCTGTCCCACCGTCCCCACGAACATGATACAGTTCTGCGGTGATCTGGAAGCCTACTTTCCTCGTCTCCGACTCAAGGAATATTTTCAACGCACCACTGAACAGTGCACTGACCCACAGGAACCCTCCTACCAACACTACAAAAAGAAGAATTCTGCGTGGACTCCTCCTGACGGTCGAAATGACAGACTGGACCTCTACATAGAGTGTTTCCGCAGACGTGCACAGGCTGAAATTGTGGACAAACAACATCACTTGTCCCATAACCTCAGCCGTACAGAACGCAATGCCATCCACAGCCTCAGAAACAACTCTGACATTATCATCAAAGGGGCTGACAAAGGAGGTGCTGTAGTCATAATGAACAGGTCAGATTATGAACAGGAGGCTGCCAGGCAACTCTCCAAGACCACATTCTACAGGCCACTATCCTCTGATCCCACTGAGGAATACCAAAAGAAACTACACCATCTGCTCAAGAAACTCCCAGCTATAGTACGGGAACAAATCTACATGGACACACCCCCAGAACCCCGACCAGGGGTATTCTATTGGCTACCCAAGATCCATAAACCCGGAAACCCTGGACGCCCCATCATCTCAGGCATTGGCACTCTGACGGCAGGATTATCTGGCTATTTGGCCTCTCTCCTCAGGCCCTATGCTACCAGCACTCCCAGCTATCTTCGAGACACCACCAACTTCCTGAGGAAACTACAATGCATTGATGTTCTTCCTGGAAACACCATTCTGGCCACGATGCATGTAGAAGCACTTTATACCAATATTCTACATGAGGATGGACTACAAGCTGTCAGGAACAGTATCCCTGATGAGGCCACAGCAAGCCTGGTGGCTGAGCTTTGTGACTTTGTCCTCACCCACAACCACTTCAGATTTGGGGACAACTTATACCTTCAAGTCAGTGGCACTGCTATGGGTACTCGCATGGCCCCACAGTATGCCAACATTTTTATGGCTGACTTAGAACAACGCTTCCTCAGCTCTCGTCCCCTAGTGCCCCTCCTCTACTTGCACTACATTGACGACATCTTCATCATATGGACCCACGGAAAGGAGGCCCTTGAAGAATTCCACCTGGACTTCAACAATTTCCACCCCACCATCAACCTCAGCCTGGACCAGTCCACACAAGAGATCCACTTCCTGGACACTACAGTACAAATAAGTGATGGTCACATAAACACCACCCTATACCGGAAACCTACTGACCGCTATACGTACCTACATGCCTCCGGCTTCCATCCAAGACACATCACACGATCCATTGTCTACAGCCAAGCCCTAAGATACAACCGAATTTGCTCCAACCCCTCAGACTGAGACAAACACCTACAAGATCTTTATCAAGCATTCGTAAAACTACAATACCCACCTGGGGAAGTGAGGAAACAGATTGACAGAGCAAGACGGGTACCCAGAAATCACCTACTACAGGACAGGCCCAACAAGAACAATAACAGAACACCACTGGCCATCACATACAGCCCCCAGCTAAAACCTCTCCAGCGCATTATCCACAATCTACAACCTATCCTGGAAAATGATCCCTCACTCTCACAGACCTTGGGAGGCAGGCTGTGACGAACTGGGACTGTTCTTACTGTGGTGTGTGAATGCTGACAGGGGAGTGTGACTAGGATGGTCTGCATCGGGGGATGGGAGCCGGCCCAAGGGAACATACCTGAGCTTGTAACATGAGAACCCAGGAGGGGGCTGGAGGTCAGATGACTCCGGGGCCCGGGAAACTGAACAAAGGCTGTGGGAGGGGTCGCTGAAGGCAGAGTGCTGGAAGCAGGCTGGAAGGAGGCTGGAGAGATGGCTGGGAGGCAGAGATGGCTCTGACCCCCCAAGGGGGGTGGGCTGGCATGCCCTGGGACCCCAAGCTGGACCTAACTGAGGGGGGCCCTGTTGTCTGTGCCTGCAAGACCTGTCTTGGACTGTATTCCTGTCATCCAAATAAACCTTCTGCTTTACTGGCTGGCTGAGAGTCATGGTGAATCGCAGGAAGCCGGGGGTGCAGGGCCCTGAGTCCCCCAATACTCCGTGACAACTGGTGGCAGCGGTGGGATCTACTGCACCCCGTGGACGGCGCTTCCTGCAGTAAGTGACTGGGGAGCAGTAAAACGAAGGGGGATTGACGGGGACCAGGCCTGCTGAAGAGTGGGAGAGAGACGGTTATTACCCCTGGGAGTGTGTGACCAGCGAGAAGGACTTTTGCAGTAACAGGGTCCCCCGGGGGGATCGCAGCGAGTGGTCCCAGGGGCGGAGGAGTCTGCAGCTCGACCCTGGCAGAGAGGTGGTGACCTCGAGAAGGGCTGGCACACTAGGGGTCCCCCTGGGAACTGTGGGGAGCTGTGAGCACACAGGCCGGTGAGTGGCCAGCAGGAAGATGTATGCCAAGCGGCTTAAGAGCGACCTGGTGGAGCTGTGCAAGCAGAGGCGGCTGCGCATTGGGAGGCTCACCAAAGAACAGCTCATTGCCCAGCTGGAGGCGGAAGATCGCGCGAATGAACTGATCCCTGTGTCTCAGGGAAGCAGCCTGGCAAATGCAGCGCAGGCACCAGTGTCTGTCCCAGCTGGGAGTGGTCAGCCGGCTGCTGAGGGCTTCCCGAGACCCCTCCTTCCTATGCCTAGGGGAAGGGTGGGGAGGAGCCCAGCAAATACCGAAGGCGCCGTGACCCCCCCGGCCAGCAGGGGGTCCCCCCGGCGAAGCCCGCCGGGCAGCAGAGGATCCTCCCGGCGACGTTCGGCATCCGGGGAGTGGAATTGTCTGGAATGGGAGAAAGAGCTAAAACTGAGAGAGCTGGAGGATCGTGAACGACAGAGACAGCATGAACGGGAGGAGAAAGAGAGACAGCATCAGCGTGAACGGGAGGAGAAAGAGAGACAGAGACAGCATGAACGGGAGGAGAAAGAGAGACAGAGACAGCATGAACGGGAGGAGAAAGAGAGACAGAGACAGCGTGAACGGGAGGAGAAAGAGAGACAGAGACAGGAGAATGAGAGACAGCGTCAGCATGACCTGGAACTGGCGAGATTGAAGGGCAGCGAACCCCCGGCTGCGGTGAGTGAGGGGGGACCCAGGACTGCACGGAGCTTTGATAAGTGCGTCATGGCCCCATACAAGGAGGGGGAGGACATGGATGACTTCCTGGAGGCCTTTGAGACGGCCTGCGAGCTGCACCGGGTGGATCCCGCGGACAGACTCCGGGTCCTTACCCCCTTACTGGACCCCAAATCCGTGGCATTGTACCGCCAACTGGGAGAGGCAGAGAAAGGGGACTACGAACTATTCAAAAAGGCCCTGCTACGAGAGTTTGGGCTGACTCCTGAGATGTACCGGGAAAGGTTCCGGAGTCAAGATAAAACCCCTGAGATCTCCTATTTGCAACTAGCCGTCCGCATGGGAAGATACGCCAGCAAGTGGGCTGGTGGGGCCCAGACGAAGGAGGACCTGATTAAACTGCTGGTACTGGAGCAACTGTATGGGCGGTGCCCATCCGACCTGAGGCTGTGGTTGGTGGACAGAAAGCCAGAGAACCCGCGACACGCCGGGCAGCTGGCTGATGAGTTTGTAAAGAGCCGGTCAGGGGGTGGCAGGGAGGAGCCCCAAAGGAACAGGCCCGCCGTGATGCAGAGAGAGAGTCACCCTGGGACCTCCCAAAGAGGGAATATGGGGAATCCCCTCCCACGGGGAATGCCCAGCGTCAGGGACAACCGACCGGCTCGAGGGGACCCACAGGACATGAGCTGCTATTACTGCGGCCGAAGAGGCCACGTTCGGGCCCAGTGCCCCAAGCTCAAGGACAGACTGAGCAGACCGAACCCGCATAGGGTTAACTTGGTAGAGGCCCAGACGGACGAGGGGCAGGCTTCTCACGCAAGAGGGGCTGGCAGCTTATCAACTGCTCAAGAGAGAGAAGGGCCCCAGGCCAGCTCCTCTAGGGGGCTGGATGCCCCAGACTCAGGGTTTTTGGTTTATACGGTGGGCGCGGGGCTGTCCCTTCGGAGAGAGTACCTTGTTCCCCTGGAGGTGGATGGGAGGAAGGTCAATGGATACTGGGATACGGGCGCAGAGGTGACGCTGGCCCGGCCCGAGGTGGTGGCCCCAGATCAGGTGGTGCCCAACTCCTACCTGACCCTGACGGGGGTGGGCGGAACACCAGTCAAAGTGCCCGTGGCAAGGGTACACCTGAAGTGGGGGGCCAAGGAGGGCCCCAAGGATGTGGGGGTACACCCGTATTTGCCCACTGAGGTATTGATGGGGGGGGACCTGGAGAACTGGCCAAGCAACCCCCAAAAGGCACTGGTTGTGACCCGCAGTCAGAGCCGGCGAGGGGCCCTGCGCCCTGGCCTTGGGGGGGGTGCCTTGCCTGAGGCGCAGGACCCTAACCTGGTGGGGAGGGAACGCCCAGGGACGCGGCTCAGGGAGGCTGCAGCTTCGGACCCAGCGGGCGAGAAAGAGCAGGTGGCCATCCCTGTCCCAGCTGCTGAGTTCCAGGCCGAGTTACAGAGAGACCCCTCCTTGCGGAAGATAAGGGACCTGGCCGACCTCAATGCGGTACAGACCATGGGACGAGGTGGCCGGAAAAGGTTCCTGTGGGAGAAGGGGTTCCTGTACCGAGAATGGGCTCCCCCAGGGAAAATGGAGTCAGGGGGGATCAGGAGGCAGCTGGTGGTACCCCAGAAGTATCGCCGCCAGCTGCTGTGCCGGGCCCATGACATTCCCCTCTCAGGGCACCAGGGAACCTGGCGTACCCAGCAGAGGCTGCTACGGAGCTTTTACTGGCCTGGGGTCTTTGTTACTGTCCGACAGTACTGCGGATCCTGTGACCCCTGTCAGAGGGGGAGGAAGGCCTGGGACAAGGGGAAAACAGCTTTAGGACCCTTGCCCAGCATAAAGGATCCTTTCCAGAGGGTGGCCAAGGTTAAAAGGGCGGCTCTAAACCAAGAGAGCCCAAAGCACAGACCTCCAGACTGGAGCGCTGGGAGAAGACCACAGCCCAGTTGGAACCCCAGAGGTATGGGGGTGGGAAAAGGGCACAGGCCGCATAAACCTTCCCACATGCGAACTGCGAGTGCCATCAAGCACCCCCGACCTAAGGGGGGGCGTGGAACGGAAGGGGCCTGGTGTAACTCCCACCAAGGAACTGGAGGGATGCGGGGGCATCCATGGGAACGGGGGTAGGTTCGAACTTCCCCAGGTCACTGGCTAAAGTGACCCCGCTCAGTTCGGTCTCGAAGGGGGGAGAGATGTGACGAACTGGGACTGTTCTTACTGTGGTGTGTGAATGCTGACAGGGGAGTGTGACTAGGATGGTCTGCATCGGGGGATGGGAGCCGGCCCAAGGGAACATACCTGAGCTTGTAACATGAGAACCCAGGAGGGGGCTGGAGGTCAGATGACTCCGGGGCCCGGGAAACTGAACAAAGGCTGTGGGAGGGGTCGCTGAAGGCAGAGTGCTGGAAGCAGGCTGGAAGGAGGCTGGAGAGATGGCTGGGAGGCAGAGATGGCTCTGACCCCCCAAGGGGGGTGGGCTGGCATGCCCTGGGACCCCAAGCTGGACCTAACTGAGGGGGGCCCTGTTGTCTGTGCCTGCAAGACCTGTCTTGGACTGTATTCCTGTCATCCAAATAAACCTTCTGCTTTACTGGCTGGCTGAGAGTCATGGTGAATCGCAGGAAGCCGGGGGTGCAGGGCCCTGAGTCCCCCAATACTCCGTGACACAGGCCAGTCCTCGCTTACAGACAACCCCCCAACCTGAAGCAAATACTCACCAGCAACTACACACCACACCACAGAAACACCAACCCAGGAACCTATCCCCGTAGCAAACCTCGTTGCCTACTCTGTCCCCATATCTACTCTGGCAACAGCATCAGAGGACCCAACCACATCAGCCACACCATCAGGGGCTCATTCACCTGCACATCCACTAATGTCATATATGCCATCATGTGCCAGCAATGCCCCTCTCCCATGTACATTGGCCAAACCGGACAGTCCCTCCGCAAAAGAATAAATGGACACAAATCGGACATCAGGAGTGGTAACATACATAAGCCAGTAAGTGAACACTTCAATCTCCCTGGTCATTCTATTACAGATTTAAAAGTCACTATCATTGAACAAAAAAACTTCAGAAACAGACTTCAAAGAGAAACAGCAGAACTAAAATTCATTTGCAAATTCAACACCATTAATCTGGGCTTGAATAGGGACTGGGAGTGGCTGGCTCACTACAGAAGCAGCTTTTCCTCTCCTGGAATTGACACCTCCTCATCTATTATTGGGAGTGGACTACATCCACCCTGATTTTTGAATTGGCCCTGTCAACACTGGTTCTCCACTTGTGAAGTAACTCCCTGCTCTCCATGTGTCAGTATATAATGCCTGCATCTGTAACTTTCACTCTATGCATCCGAAGAAGTGAGGTTTTTACTCACGAAAGCTTATGCCCAAATAAATCTGTTAGTCTTTAAGGTGCCACTGGACTCCTTGTTGTTTTTAAGGAGGAACAGTGACACTGTGTGGCCACCCGAGGTAATGCACAGAGCATTTTCTACATGGAGCAACAGTGACACCGTGTGGCCACACCGGGTAATGCACAGAGCATTTCCTTAAGGGAACAACAGTGACACTGTGTGGCCATGCGGGGTAATGCACAGAGCATTTCCTT
>NW_027055764.1:0-7000 GCF_011386835.1 Chrysemys picta bellii | reverse complement strand
GGTTCCAGGTGTCCTTAATTGCCCCTGATTCCTCGGGGCATTTGAGTCTCTGACAGGTTCTCGTTCCCTTGCAGGAGGAGGACGTCACGGCCAAAGGGATGCACCAGCTCCGCATCATCCGGCACTTACGCCATGTGCCTGAGACACTGCAGGGGCTGTTCCTCTGAGGCCTTAGCAACTCCCTCTCCCGGCTGCAGGTACTGCTCTGGCTCACTGTAAATGGGGAGCTAGTGGAAGGGGAAATGGAGCCCTCTGGCACTCACTAAAAGGGAAAGTGGTGGATTCTCCAACTCTTGATGTCATTGATTGAAGACTAGATGCCTTTCTGGAATGTGTGTGCCCAAAAAGTAACTATTGTACTATACTGGAAGCCTATGATATGGAGGGGGTTAGATGAGATGCTGTAAAGGTCTCTTCTGGCCAGAAAGTCTCCTACTTTTGGAAACACTGAGTGTAGTATTGGGAGCAGCCTCTGATGTTTTACTGTCTAGCTAGCTTGCTTCCTAGAATGAAGACGAATTTTGTGGTGTGATCCACAGAGCGTAGCTCAAACCTTCAAAGTGTCAGGCCAGCAGCAGGACATGAGCACTTTAGGGTTTGGTTGGGTGTGGCAGTGATATCACAAAGGCTTTTTCAAGGACCTCAGCGTACTGGTCAAAGGTGTTAGGGAGGTGGTGACCTCAGAGAGAGATGCTGTCTTCAGCCAGGGAGGACAGGGGCTTACGACCAGGGAAACCTCAGAGACCCCAGTGGCTTTGCTTCAGCAAGTCTCCTTCTCAAGGTTTCTTTTTGAGGACTGAGAGAGTGTTAGGGTTGACGTATGTGAGTGCGAGCAGGAGCCTCTTTCGAGTTTTCTCCTTTCCTTTTACTGATTTTACTTGAAAATTAGAAGGTAAGAGCTGTCGGAGAAAAACTGAGTTCTCACTATTTTGTTTTAGGTACAGCAAGTCAGATGCTTTATTAACTCTCACATGTGCAGAGGGAGAGAGCAAAGCAGGTCTCTCCCTGGTAACTAATTACAGCAAGCATTTATACCTTTCATTACAGAAATAATGAGGGACAGCTGCATTTTGTTTATACATAGGCCATCTTGATATCTCATTTCCTTACTTGTTTTGACTCTTGCCTACATACAATTAGTTTCTATACCTTATCTACACAAGGTCTTCTACACCTTATCTATACTGAGGTCACAATGACTTCTTACACAGCTCTTTCTCACCCGTCTCACACAATCCTCACACAATCCTCGCTTCTACAAATCTCGCGTTATCAGGGTTATCAGGGTCACAGCTAGCTTGACTCTTGCTAACAAAGACTGTCTCTTGCTAACGAAGCCTGACTCTTGCTAACAACCATCATGCATTGCAGTTCCCTTCTACGAAGCCTGACTCTTGCTAACAACCATCATGCATTGCAGTTCCCTTCTGTCAGTTCTTTTCTCTGCTTCCACAGAGCCTCCAAGAGGTTTTGGAACCTGCTCAGTCTGATCCATCTGGTGCCAGCTGAATTCTCGGCATGGAAAACAGTAGTTTAAGGTGGCAGAATTTTATTCCCTCCCTGGAATTTTGTCCCATGGAATCACTGGGGACACTAGGGTTTGTCCTTTTCGTTTTACCTTTTCCTCCATCCCTCCTTCCTTTCTCTTCATCTCTTCTTTTGTCCTTTCTCTTGTTCCCCTCCCACCTCCAGGAGTGGTGTGTGTGTTGCTGGGGGTGCTCTTCACCTCCCCTTGTGGGAAGTTGATCCAAAACTGTCGGGTTCAAATAGTGCTTGGACTCCACTGACACTAGATGCTGCCATCCTGTGGCTTAGCATTAGTGTCTGGGACAACTTGGGGCAAGATCTCAACTTCCCCGCAACCCACTTCACTGCTGGCAGAATCCCTCCTGCCCCCCCTGCTAGGGCCGCCTCCCTGCGCAACCTGGGTTGGGGTGGAGAAGAGGGTTCTGATAACTTGAGCTGTGGTTTGGAGGTAGAACAGCTGTCAAGGGTACTGAGGGGGAGGTAGCAGGAGCTCACCCTACAAGGTGGTGGGTTGGCACTGGAGGTTACTAGAAAGGACAAGAAGACTCCATTCTGGGGTTCAGGAGGTGAATTCATCCCTCAGTGGTGGGCAGGTAGTCAGTTTAAATACTGCTGGTTCCAGGTGCCCTTAATTCCCCCTGATTCCTCGGGGCGTTTGAGTCTCTGACAGGTTCTCGTTCCCTTGCAGGAGGAGGACGTCACGGCCAAAGTGATGCACCCGCATCATCCGCCACTTGCGCCAGGTGCCTGAGACACTGCAGGGGCTGCGCCTCTGAGGCCTTCAGCAACTCCCGCTCCCTGCTGCAGGTACTGCTCTGGCTCACTGTAAATGGGGTGCTAGTGGAAGGGGAAATGGAGCCCCCTGGCACTCACTAAAAGGGAAAGTGGTGGATTCTCCATCTCTTGATGTCATTGAATGAAGACTAGATGCCTTTCTGGAATGTGTGTGCCCAAAAAGTAACTATTGTACTATACAGCAAGCCTATGGTATGCAAGGGGTTAGATGAGATGCTCTAAAGGTCTCTTGTGGCCATAAAGTCTACAAATTTTGGAAACACTGAGTGTAGTATTGGGAGCAGCCTGTGATGTTTTACCGTCTAGCCGGCTTGCTTCCTAGAATGAACAGGCATTGAGTGGGGTGATCCACAGAGAGTAGCTGAAACCTTCAAAGTGTCAGGCCAGCAGCAGGACATTAGCACTTAAGGGTTTGATTGGTGGCAGTGATATCACAAAGGTCTTTTGCAGGACCTCAGCATATTGGTCAAAGGTGTTAGGGAGGTGGTAACCTCAGAGAGAGATGCTGCCATCAGCGAGGCAGTACAGGGGCGCATGGCCAGGGAAACCTCAGAGACCCCTGTGGCTTTGCTTCAGCAAGTCTCCTTCTCGAGGTTTCTCTTGAGGACTGAGAGAGTATTAGGATTCACGTATTTGAGTGAGAGCAGGAGCCTCTTTCGAGTTGTCTCCTTTCCTTTTACTGATTTTACTAGAAAACAGACGTCCCTGTTTAGAAGGTAAGAGCCTCCAAGAGGTTTTGGCAGCTGCTCAGTCTGATCCACGTGGTGCCAGCTGAATTCTAGGCATGGAAAACAGTAGTTTAAGATGGCAGAATTTTATTCCATCCCTTGGATTTTGTGCCGTAGAATCACTGGGGACATTAGGGTTTGTCCTTTTTGTTTTACCTTTTCCTCCATCCCTCCTTCCTTTCTCTTCATCTCTTACTTGTTTTGTCCTTTCTCCTGTTCCCCTCCCACCACCAGGAGTGGTGTGTGTGTCTGTGTGTGTGTGTTGGTGGGGGTGCTCATCACCTCTCCTTGTGGGAAGTTCATCGAAAACTGTGGGGTTGAAATAGTGTTTGGACTCCACTGACACTAGATGCTGCCATCCTGTGGCTTAGCATTAGTGTCTGGGATGACTTGGGTCAAGATCTCAACTTCCCCGCAACCCACTTCACTGCTGCCAGAATCCCTCCTGCCCCCCCTGCTAGAAAACCTGTCGTATGAAAAGAGATTAGAGGAGCTCGGGTTGTTTAGTCTGACAAAACGAAGGCTGATGGGGGATATGATTGCTATCTTTAAATATATCAGAGGGATAAATACAAGGGAGGGTGAGGAATTATTTCAGATGAGTACTAATGTGGACACGAGAACCAATGGATATAAACTGGCCGTGGGGAAGTTCAGGCTTGAAATCAGACGAAGGTTTCTGACCGTCAGAGGGGTGAAATATTGGAACGGCCTTCCGAGGGAAACGGTGGGGGCAACGGACCTGTCTGGTTTTAAGATTAAGTTGGATAAGTTTATGGAGGGAATGGTTTAATGGTAAAACATAGTAGCCGAGGAAAACCAAGCAATGGTACGTAAATAGCATAATGGCAAACAAGGGTCAGGCTAGAGACTCTTGCCTACATGCTCGGGGTATTACTGATCGCCATATTTGGGGTCGGGAAGGAATTTTCCTCCAGGGTAGATTGGCTGAGCCTCTGGAGGTTTTTCGCCTTCCTCCGCAGCATGGGGCAGGGATCACTAGCAGGAGGGTCCCTGCCGATTGAAGTCACTAAAACACAGGATTGGGGACTTCAACGGCACAGTCCAGGGAAGGGTCTTGTGGCCTGCAGCATGCAGGGGGTCAGACCAGATGATCATAATGGTCCCTTCTGACCTTAAAGTCTATGAGTCTATAAGACCAAATACCATCCCTGATAGACATTGATCTAACCTACTCTTAAATATCTCAAGAGATGGAGATTCCACAACCTCCCTCGGCAATTTATTCCAGTGTTTAACCACCCTGACAGTTAGGAACTTTTTCCTAATGTCCAACCTAGACCTCCCTTGCTGCACTTTAAACCCATTGCTTCTGGTTCTATCCTTAGAGGCTAAGGTGAACAAGTTTTCTCCCTCCTCCTTATGACACCCTTTTAAATACCTGAAAACTGCTATCATGTCTCCTCTCAGTCTTCTCTTTTCCAAACTAAACAAAGCCAATTCTTTCAGCCTTCCTTCATAGGTCATGTTCTCAAGACCTTTAATCATTCTTGTTGCTCTTCTCTGGACCCTTTCCAATTTCTCCACATCTTTTTTAAAATGCGGTGCCCAGAACTGGACACAATACTCCAGCTGAGGCCTAACCAGAGCAGAGTAGAGCGGAAGAATGACTTCTCGTGTCTTGCTCACAACACACCTGTTAATACATCCCAGAATCAGGTTTGCTTTTTTTGCAAGAGCATCACACTGTTGACTCATATTTAGCTTGTGGTCCACTATAACCCCTAGATCCCTTTCTGCCGTACTCCTTCCTAGACAGTCTCTTCCCATTCTGTATGTGTGAAACTGATTGTTCCTTCCTAAGTGGAGCACTTTGCATTTGTCTTTGTTAAACTTCATCCTGTTTAACTCAGACCATTTCTCCAATTTGTCCAGATCATTTTGAATTATGACCCTGTCCTCCAAAGCAGTTGCAATCCCTCCCAGTTTGGTATCATCCGCAAACTTAATAAGCGTACTTTCTATGCCAATATCTAAGTCGTTGATGAAGATATTGAACAGTGCCGGTCCCAAAACAGACCCCTGCGATACCCCACTCGTTATGGCTTTCCAGCAGGATTGGGAACTATTAATAACAACTCTCTGAGTACGGTTATCCAGCCAGTTATGCACCCACCTTATAGTAGCCCCATCTAAATTGTATTTGCCTAGTTTATCAATAAGAATATAAAAAAAGCCTCATCCACCTCTTCCACCTGATTAGGTGGCCTGTAGTAGACTCCTAGCATGACATCTCCCTTGTTTTTTACCCCTTTTAGCCTAACCCAGAGACTCTCAACACTTCCGTCTCCTATGTCCATCTCTACCTCAGTCCAAGTGTGTACATTTTTAATATACAAGGCAACACCTCCTCCCTTTTTCCCCTGTCTATCCTTCCTGAGCAAGCTGTACCCATCCACACCAACATTCCAATCATGTGTATTATCCCACCAAGTTTCAGTGATGCCAACAATGTCATAGTTGTATTTATTTATTAGCACTTCCAGTTCTTCCTGCTTATTCCCCATACTTCTCGCATTTGTATATAGGCATCTAAGATACTGGTTTGATGTTTCCTCACAGTTTTGTCCTTACCCTCCTTTCCCTCTGACAATATAGCCCACACTCCCTCTCGTTTTTGACCCATCTCCCCGGTCTCCATGTTCCCCACTTACCTGTGGGCTTTGCTCACCTATCCCCGTCGAACCTAGTTTAAAGCCCTCCTCACTAGGTTAGCCAGTCTGTGTCCAAAGATACTAATAACTTGAGCTGTGGTTTGGAGGTGGAACAGCTGTCAAGGGCACTGAGGGGGAGATAGCAGGAGCTCATCCTTCAAGGAGGGGGGTTGTCACTGGAGGTTACTAGAAAGGACAAGAAGACTCCATTCTGGGGTTCAGGAGGTGAATTTATCCCTCAGTGGTGGGCAGGTGATGGGTGGAAGTAGTGCTGGTTCCAAGTGCCCTTAATTCCCGCTGATTCCTCGGGGCGTTTGAGTCTCTGACAGGTTCTCGTTCCCTTGCAGCAGGAGGACGTCACGGCCAAAAGTGATGCACCAGCTCCGCATCATCCGGCACTTGCGCCAGATTCCTGAGACACTGCAGGGGCTGTGCCTCTGAGGCCATCAGCAACTCCCGCTCCCTGCTGCAGGTACTGCTCTGGCTCACTGTAAATGGGGAGCTAGTGGAAGGGGAAATGGAGCCCCCTGTTACTCACTAAAAGGGAAAGTGGTGGATTCTCCATCTCTTGATGTCATTGAAGGAAGACTAGATGCCTTTCTGGAATGTGTGTGCCCAAAAAGTAACTATTGTACTATACAGCAAGCCTATGGTATGCAAGGGGTTAGATGAGATGCTCTAAAGGTCTCTTGTGGCCATAAAGTCTACAAATTTTGGAAACACTGAGTGTAGTATTGGGAGCAGCCTCTGATGTTTTACTGTCTAGCCGGCTTGCTTCCTAGAATGAAGACGCATTGAGTGGGGTGGTCCACACAGAGTAGCTCAAACCTTCAAAGTGTCAGGCCAGCAGCAGGACATTAGCACTTCCGGGGATGGGTGGGTGTGGCAGTGACATCACAAAGGCCTTTTCAGGACCTCAGCCTATTGGTCAAAGGTGTTAGGGAGGTGGTAACCTCAGAGAGAGATGCTGACATCAGCCAGGCAGGACAGGGGCTTAGGGCCAGGGAAACCTCAGAGACCCCTGTGACTTTCATAGAATCATAGAATATCAGGGTTGGAAGGGACCTCAAGAGGTCATCTACTCCAACCCCGTCCTCAAAGCAGGACCAATTCCCAACTAAATCATCCCAGCCAGGGCTTTGTCAAGCCGGGCCTTAAAAACCTCCAAGGAAGGAGACTCCACCACCTCCCTAGTTAACGCATTCCAGTGCTTCACCACCCTCCTAGTGAAATAGTGTTTCCTAATATCCAACCTGGACCTCCCCCACTGCAACT
>NW_027055763.1:0-7000 GCF_011386835.1 Chrysemys picta bellii | reverse complement strand
CCTTTTGGAAGAAATCAGTGAATTGTAGCAAAGCCGCTGGTGCATAAAAATCCTTCTTCTGGAAGCCTACAGAAGTCTCAGTAGCAAAGAATTCAGTGCTGCCTTGGAAATGGGGTGGAATGGACAAAGAAGAAAAGAAAAGAGAGAGAAGATCACACAGTGATGCAGAGATGGGAAATAATTTGTTGAGGAAGGAACAGCAAAGACAAGGAAAATACTGCTAAATCAGAGCAGTGCACACAAATGTTCCACATGCACCCGGAGCACGGACTGTGAACATTAATCATTATGAGGTTAGATCGGGGAGTAGTAAAAATTGCAGAGAGGGAGAGACAACTAAAGAAAAATAATCATGAGACCAGTGCATAGATTGGGGTAAATGAGCCATACTACAGAACAATGGGCATCTAAGATATCCCCTCTGGAATCATGATTCCAGAGCTTGATGAGGAGACTTTTACTGTCAGTGACTTTCTGTACCTTGCACATTCTTTGAATTAATGGGGATATGAGCATGCCCATTGTGAAACCTTTTAAGGACGTCAAATCTCATATACTTCCACAACATGAGCTGCCACTCTAACGATTTGTCTGATTAAACGAGACACTGTTTAAAAAGCACCATTAAATGCTATACTGGGACCCTTAATTTTTATATATTTCATATTATAGTACATTGATTTGTGTATGTATTAGCTGATGATGTGCCACAAGGATCAGTTCTGGGTCCAGTTCTGTTCAATATCTTCATCAGGGATTTAGATAATGGCATAGAGAGTACGCTTATTAAATGTGCAGTTGATACCAAGCTGGGAGGGGTTGCAAGTGCTTTGGAGGATCAGATTAAAATTCCAAATGATCTGGATAAATTGGAGAAATGGTCTGAAGTAAATAGGATGAAATTCAGTAAGGACAAATGCAAAGAACTCCACTTGGGACAGAACAATCAGTTGCACACATACAAAATAGGAAATGACTGTCTAGGAAGGAGTGCTGCAGAAAGGGGTTTGGGGGTCATAGTGGATCACAAGCTAAATGAGTCAAGAGTGTAACGCTGTTGCGAAAAAAGCAAACATCATTCTGGGATGTATTAGCAGGAGTGTTGTAAGCAAGACATGAGAAGTAACTCTTCCGCTCTACTCGGCACTGATTAGGCCTCAACTGAAGTATTATGTCCAGTTCTGCATGCCACTTTTCAGGAGAGATGTGGACAAATTGGAGAAAGTCCAGAGAAGAGCAACAAAAATGATTAAAGATCTAGAAAACTTGACCAAGGAAGGAAGATTGAAAAAAAATTGGGTTTGTTTAGTCTGGAGAAGAGAAGACTGATGGGGGACATGATAACAGTTTTCAGGTACATAAAAAGTTGTTACAAGGAGGAGGGAGAAAAATTGTTCTCTTTAACCTCTGAGGATAGGACAAGAAGCAATGGACTTAAATTGCAGCAAGGGAGGTTTAGGTTAGACATTAGGAAAAACTTCCTAACTGTCAGGGTGGTTAAGCACTGGAATAAATTGCCTAGGGAGATTGTGGAATCTCCATCATTGGAGATTTTTAAGAGCAGGTTGGGCAAACACCTTTCAGAGAATGGTCTAGATAATACTTAGTCCTAGGGTGACCAGATGTCCCGATTTTATAGAGACAGTCCCGATATTTGGGGCTGTTTCTTATATAGGTTCCTATTACCCCCGACCCCGTCCCGATTTTTCAGCCTTGCTATCTGGTCACTCTACTTAGTCCTGCCATGAGTGCAGGGGACTGGACTAGATGACCTCTCGAGGTCCCTTCCAGTCCTATGATTCTATGATTATATATGGTATATAAGAAAACAGGCCTCTTCATGCTAGAAAATCTCTCAATCCCCTGAAAACTAATATGAGTATAGGAATAAACACACCTCATTTTACCTATTACTCCTTTCCCCAGAAGAAGATCTGGAAAACAGGTGAGCTTTGCAGCATGTTGTGAAGGTCACCAAATCCCAGCTCTAGTGGATCAGGGAGGAAAATTATTCTTGAAGACCCATCCTGGTTATAACAGTTGGGGGGTGGAGATGGCTACCTCAAGCATCTCAACTGGTTGCAGTGCTCTGGATATAGTGCAGAGGGAAAGGTGGTCTCTCAAGTACCCAGAACCCAAACCACTTAGGACTTTAAAAGGGAATTTCCAATGGCGTTGAATAGAAGTAACCATAGAAACCCACAGATCACCCAGTTTGTGTGCTGATTGCTGGAATATAATGACTTTCATTAATAGAAGGGTTCTGATCTGATCTATTTCTCCACAGGTTTTAAAATGCATTTTATAATGAGTATTGGCAACGGTGGTTTCCCCTTAGATGTGGGTTTTTCTCTGAACTTTTCTCTTGTTTTCAAATATAAATTACAATACTTTTGATTTAAAAAGTAAGTACACCTCTACCCCGATATAACGAGACCTGATATCACATGAATTCGGATATAACGTGGTAAAGAAGTGCTCTGGGGGGGCGGGGCTGCGCACTCCGGTAGATCAAAGCAAGTTCGATATAACATGGTTTCACCTATAACGCAGTAAGATTTTTTGGCTCCCGAGGACAGAGTTGTATCGAGGTAGAGGTGTAGTTATCGGTGGCAGCAAAACTGTAGTTTGGAGGACAAGCTGAACGTAAAGGGAAAGAAAGTTGCCATGTGCTCAGTGTACCTCTGCGGTCCCCTGCTCTGCCCCCAACCCGGCTGTTGCGTGAGCACTGTGAAAAGGTGGTGACTGGTGATTCAGAGGCCTGCCCGTTCAGGCTATGCACCTGTGAGAAGATCAACTCCTTATGCAAGTCAAACAGAGAGGTTTGGATACTCTGTGTTTGCTGTGCTGCATACACTCATCCAAGCTGAAATCCCAGGGCTCTGCATCCTGGGTTAGGTGCCCATCCTTTGCTTTATTCAATGCACACTTTACATTATGCATAAATAAAATATAGCAAAATTCCATGTGACCCCTCTCTCTCTCTCTCTCTCTCCACCCCTCCTCCTTGCCCCCCAATAAATCTGTTGTTATGGGCAAAATTCAGCCCTGGTTTAAGTGGTTGCAACTCAGTTAACTTCCCTGAAGCTGAACCAGAGCTAATCTTGGTTCTTTGTTGTTTATATTCTATTGTGTCTACTATTTTAGAACCCTGATTCTGCTGTCATTACAGTCTGTGGTTTCATTTAAATCAATGGGACTACTCACCACGGAAGGTACTACTCAGTGTGAGTGAGGGTGATGGAACCTGGCCCTTGGGAACTACAGAAAACGAACCAAAAAGAAAACCTGCTGAAAATCGATCATGGCTGGGGGTGGGTGGGAAGGGAATTAACTTTTCACTCTAAAGCGGAACAATGAACCACATTGTGAGAAATAGATATTAGTGGAATGAGCCTAAAATGAATGAATATTGTTTTGGAAGTTTGCAGCATGATTGAAAACACTTGTTACTGGAGTGACTTTTTACTGTTATGATATAGGCCTGATCCACAGTCAATTGAAGGGCTCCTATTGGCTTTGATGGGCTTTGGATTAATCGCACAATACCTTATGTGATATGTTGCCATATCTTTACACATGCCAGCAAAGTGGCCCAGTAGACAGGACCATAGAATGGGAGTCAGGAAACCCGATTCTGACTCTGCCATTGACTTGCTGGGCAACCTTGAGCAACTTCATTTCTTCTGTGCCACCGTGTTTCCATCTGTAAAACAGGAGTAATTATACTTACCCATATCTCAGATATGTGGATGAAAAGTGCTACTGGTAAGTGCTTGGACTTATTATTACTCCTTTAAATAAAAATCTGTTCAGTTGTGTTTGAATTGTCAATAGCAGTTCAAAATCCTTGATGGATTGTCTGTCACAAAAGTCCTCCAATGTGGGGAGGAGGGGGAATTTAGCTGTTGCCAGATTTGTAGTCATCTGGGTCTTAGATCCAGTAATGAAAAAATAGCACCATTAACCCTTCTGGAAAATATAACTATTTCAGGGGAAAAGCTGATTTTCTATTCTGCTGATACTAGATCTTTTTATATTAACAAACACTAGGCAAGGTATGCCTCTAGCCATAAACCAGGTTAAATAATATGCTTTTAAGCTTTGTAAGAATGACACAGTGAAAGTAAGTTTAATAAACCTTTCCTGCAACTGAGTAGAATGTTAGGGCCTGAGCATGCAACCCATTACGAACGTGAATATGGCTCAGTTACATGAATAGTACCATTGAAGTCAATGGGACTGCTGACATTTAGTGAAGAGTTATGAGCGTATGAGTTAAGAGTACGAATATATGACTCAAGGTTTGTATTACCAGGACTTCAGATTGGATGATTTTCATTTATTGCAATAACTTTACAATATCTGCACCCTTAAAACCCAGCTGGAGAACCCACTTACCCAAAGGAGCTTGCTTTGCTTATTAGAAAAACACACATCCTAGCAGTAAACTCTGCAAACTAGATAGTCTTGTGTTGTGGTATTTCTTTTGTATACACCCGCTTACTTTGCCTCTGTAATACATGGGGAAAAAATCTCCAGTGTGGTAATTGATTAGTGCCGTTTCCTGTAAGCCAACTCTTGTGGTTTCTGGTTTCCAGCCAGTTCTATTTTTACTTTCTTTTCTCCAGTTACTTTCTCTTTCTTAAAAGGATACTTCAGTCTGGTATTCTATTAACATAGCATTTCTTACACGCCAACCAATCTACAGTGTGCAAAAAGCACAAATAAAGGCGTGAGGATAATGTGTGTTCTGATTAAACTCGACACAGGTTTTTAAGCCCTGTAATACAAGAGAATCAGCAGAGCAAAGGGCAGTAGAAATGAGAGGAATTTTGGCCAATCTATTTTATAGATGTTGGGCAATGGTGGTGACCAAACAGTTCCGTATTGTTGCAACATAAATAATTTTGTTCCCAATCCTGCAGATGGTTATGAACATGCATATTTTTGCTTATATGAGTAAAGTTATGAATGTGCATAAGTGTTTGTGTATCTGGTCCTCAGTGATGGTCCGCAATGTTATCTGGTTTACATTGGTGTAGTTCCACTCAAGGCAATGGAGCTGTACAGATTCACACCAACTGAGGATCTCCCCTGAGGAATGCAGAGGTTGAAAGAGCAATGTAAATTAACATGGAGAAGGAGATCTGAATTTACAGAGAAATGAGGAAATGAAATTAATCCCAAGTAAGAGTTCAAAAAGGTAGTAGAGATGGTCATTTAGGTCAGATCCAACTTCCATTGAAGTCAGGTGGGAGCCTTTCCATTGGCTTCATTGGTAGTTGGATCTGACTGTAGGCGATGAGGTACTGAAAGCCCATCCCCCATCTCCATAGGTTGCTTCTTAGAGAGATTTAGGATTCTGTGAGCCCTTCAAGAGAAGAGTCATTGTCATTCTGGAAACTGGGACATGGACACTATTTTAGGTTGATTGAAATCTTGCTTGGATAGCACCTTCATTGTCAGAAACGTAGAAGATTAATAGAAGGCATATCAATTTAGTGACATGTACTGTTTTCCAGACAGGAGCTACAAACATTAGAGTATTGTGTTTTCCATTTAGATAATAAAATAAATACATAAATGTTGTTCTTTTCTGCACCTCACCCTCCCTCTCTCCCACGCCCCCAGACCACAGGTGGTTGTTGTTTTTTTGGTCTGGCTCCTAAAGCCACATCTTCAGATGTGATAAAAGACCCAGTTCATCCTTTTCCATTGAAGTCAATGCATCCCCTTACACCTGTGGTGAATTTGACACACACTCTCTCTCTCTTTTCCAGCCAGGCAGAAGATCAACCTTAACATGTACCTGCAAAAACTGGGCCTGTATTTTTGGCATCACAGACAGACTGAAGAATCATAATCTGACATGTAACCACTAAGATATCTGGTTTGCACCCACAATAAGGGAGTTAGATGTGTAATTACTAAGATTTGCAACCTTGATAGTGTCTGAACTAAAACCCATTAAAATCAGATCTGACGACAGTTAAATCCCCCTCCCATTAGATCAGGTCCTTGCACATTATCTAACTTTTTGTAAATATCTGCCAGGCTATCCTTTATCTTCTACCTTTTTTTAGGCCCTGATCCATCAAAGCTTTTAAACCCATGCTTAACTTTAAGCAAATACGTAGTCACATTGCATCAAAGAGACAACCCATGTTCTGAAAGTTAAGCATGTGCTTAAGTGCGTTGCTGGTTTGATGCCCTGATGAATAGCTTCCTCACATTAAGTATTGGCAAAGTTTTTCTGTTACAGTAAAGCACTTGAACTAACTAAAACATGGGGAGGTTGAGAAGAGAGTGACTTTGAGCTGACATCACAGTATTGCTCTATTTTATTTTATTTTATTTTTTTTATTTATTTTTTTTTATTTTTTTGAGATTAAAAAAAGACAGCAGCATTTCCATGTTTTTACCAGGCACAGCTAGAGGATCCATTGCTGCACCCGCAGATTGAGTTGAATTTACAAAGTAGAAAA
This sequence comes from Chrysemys picta bellii, assembly GCF_011386835.1. Classification (NCBI taxonomy): domain Eukaryota; kingdom Metazoa; phylum Chordata; order Testudines; family Emydidae; genus Chrysemys; species Chrysemys picta. The sequence goes on along the minus strand of NW_027055763.1, from coordinate 512 downwards.
TGGTATAAACCATGTGATGTTTGTATAGTAAATGCAAAATATTATTCATGAGAGTTCCAAAGGCAACTGCTTGGAGGAAAGGTGAAAATGGTGTTTGCTGTGACTCATCCCCAGTGATGGAAGATATTTGATAGAAACGCTATATAGTTTATCACTGAGGGGGCATTCCCATTCTACACCTCTCTTTCCATTTGTTAGTAAATTGATTGTAAATTACCTTTTGGGCTGAAATTTCTCATGCTAGGCTTCAGCCCAGAAGCAATTATTTTGGTATGTGTGGTAAATTTCATAACAACCCCTGGAACTGTTGTTGAGATCTCGGAACCTGAAATTTACTTGATGCTTTCTAAATTAGATTTTGCACTCCGATAACCCCCCCCCATAACTGTTTGAAAATATCAAATTACCCACGTTGTTAGTGCTTCATGAACAATGTTTGCTACTTCAAAAACAAATGCCTTCAAAGTTAGTGTATGAATGTATAACAACACTGCCCTGCAAATGGACAATAC
>NW_027055762.1:0-7000 GCF_011386835.1 Chrysemys picta bellii | reverse complement strand
AAAAACGAATTTAATTTGGTGACCCTTTTCAAACAGAATTTAAGCAAAGTGGGTCTCTGTTGGTCAGAGGTAGGACAGCCATGGGGAGTAAGAAAGCCCACTTACTTTTCCGCCTCCGTAATAGATTAGATCTTGGATCTGAAATCGACTTTAGCCAGCACAAGACCCAGCCTCTCCTTCTGTCCAAGTAAAAGCAACTGACGCTGAGGGCCAACTGACCCAGTGTTCAAATCACAGCATTGTGAGGTCACACTGCAGCACTTATGTCATTGTTGCCATGAACACGGGCAGGTAATAAAGGAAAGACCAAGGGTTGTTAACCATATAAGCGACATAAAGTATTATGGAGGTGCCTGGTGGCGACTCCAGTTAAGGTTAAGGTTTTGTCTAAAATGGGGCATAAATTCCTGCTTTTCCCTATGAGCAGGTGGTTAACCACTATGGATTAACCTTTACTCTGACCTTTACTCAGTCAGGGAGTTAGGCACATAAATACCTGCAAAACTCTGGGCCCAACTGCCACTCAGAACTTCCCCTGAAGATGGTGGCCTCATTGGTTCTAACTGTTGACATTCCTATGCTGCTCATAGACATTGCGGATGCTCCATCCAGCTGGATGGTGTACACAATGATACCATCCAAGTAGAAGAAACATCTGCTTAAGTCATTAATCTCTGAGAGGCAGCAGGCCCCTGGGTCATCCCAAAAAGCTGAACTGAACTATAATGACGCAGCCCAATAGTGAAGGTTATCTTTATGCAGAACTTCCGTAAGAGAACCTGGCAATATCCACTGGGCAAATCCAGAGTAATGGATTCCTGAGCACCCCCAAATTGGTCCAGAACATCATCAATCTGTAGGATTGGCGGTGTATGTTTTTTGTAACAGTATTTAGCTGTCTAACAACCCCACAAAAGCAGTGTACTTTATCTTCCCTTGTGACTAGAAAAACTGGTGATGTCCATGAGATGGCCAAATCACTCTCTTTTTGACCTGTAACAGGTTTTCTACTGTCTTGGCACAGCTGTGCAAGAGGGTCTCTGTTTATGGGGTGTACATCTCGATGTATCGATATAGTGCTGTCAAATGAGCCCATCCCAGCTTGATGGTAAGTCCTATAATTAAGATGCCTTTGTAACTGGACAACAGGATATTCACATCCTCCAAGGGCACTTATGTATCGGTCACAGAAGATGAAATTGATACATTGGTGTTAGTGTGTAATTCAGCACGATCTTCATCTCACCCTGATGTTTGATTACGCACATGGAATCGCCATCGGATTCCAGTCTACAAAAATCTACTCCCAAACTGGACCATATCAGTGACCACAAAGGGGTGTCCCCTGCTGAGGCCCCAATATGTACAGTGAGATCTGCCTTGCCTTTAACTGACAATTCTTGGCCCTCAGTTCCGTGGACAGGAAGCTGATGAGGATAGGTCAGGGGGATATTTGCTCCAAGTTCTCAAGTCACTAGAGAAACAGCAGCTCCCATAGCCACTAAACCAGGCAGCAGCTGTCTGATTCACAGTGACCCATACAACACCAGCAACAGAGGTAATGCTACTTCAGTAAATGGCCTTTGCTCTGCTTCAGTTAGTCCCTATTCTAGTCTGATTCACCAGACCGAGGCTAAAACGAAGTCCATCCTGTCGTGTGGACAGAATTGGATCTGAAATGGGCTCCCAGAGTTCATTTACTCAAGGCTGCAGGAATAAAAGCTGTGCTCAGCAATAGTTAGAGATGCTAATAAGGAGCTATCTGAGTGAAAGACAAATGTCACTCCCCGGGGTGGGGCGGGAGGGTGAGTGTGTCCTGGGAGGCAGCTGTTGCAGGCACCTTGTGCAGGGCCGGCTCTAACTTTTTTGCCGCCTCAGGCAAAAAAAAAAGAGCACCGCCGCCAAAACCCCTGCCCCCAGGGCCGAGTGGGGCAGAGTCCCCGTCCGAGAGCCCCCCACCCCATGGGGAGTGACAGGCCCCTTGGAGGCTGAGAGGAGAAGCTGAGGAGAGGCTGGGCCAGGAGAATGGGCCACTCTCTCAACCCTGGGATCGGCCTCTCCAGGCCCTAGTGGGGACGTGGGACTGGCCGGGTGTGAGGGGAGCCGGGGCTGGCCCTGCCCAGGCTGGGTTTTCTCTCTGGATGGAGAGAGGCCCCCAGTCCCCAGGCCGGCCCTAAATTCCCTGGGCAGTAGAGGTCATGGCCCCGTTAGCCCTGCCTATGGTCCAGCTTCCACCCGCTCCCCGTCTGGCTCTGGGGGGCAGGAACTTAGGGCTGACGAGGGGGAGGAATAAACACACGTCTCTGCAGGGGCGAGAAGGCGACGTCACTGCATCCAGTGCCCGAGTCCCCTGAGCTGGAAAAGAGAATCCGTGATTTCCCGCGAGAGAACAATCTCCAGGAGGCTGTTACGGGATTCCTGGGTAAGGGGCGCTGCTGGGGGTTTGTCTCTCATTGTATTGGAGCAGGGCAGGGGAAGGGATTTGGCCCAGCAGGTTGGGCCCATATTACTCGTGGATCGGAGCTTAATTCAGAGCACTGTGACTGCCCAGCTCAGAGGGGCCCAGATCCTGGGAGAGCCCTGGGGGTCCCAGCTTCCCTGGCTGCTCAGCATCTGCAGTGAGAGAGGATGGATCCCGCACTTCTCTCCTATGCGCTGTTAGCTGTCATGAGGACATTGCACATGGCAGTACAGTTACTCGCAAAGTTACACAGAATAAAAACATTGTCCCATTAAAAACCTTTGCCTTTATTTATTTATTTATTGTTAAAAGGTAAAACCTCACAACTGTGTGGAGCTCCAGCCCTCATTGTCCAAGCTGTGAGTGGGGGTGGAGTGATGGGGAAACTGAGGAGCACTGTGAATAGTTTTTATAAATGTGATATATGCCATCATGTGCCAGCAATGCCCCTCTGCCATGTACATCGGCCAAACCGGACAGTCTCTCTGCAAAAGAATAAATGGACACAAATCTGACATCAGGAATCATAACATTCAAAAAACAGTCAGAGAGCACTTCAACCTCCCTGGACACTCAATAAAAGATTTAAAGTGGCAATTCTTCAACAAAAAAACTTCAAAAATAGACTCCAGCGAGAAACGGCAGAACTGGAATTCATTTGCAAACTGGACACCATCACATTAGGCCTGAATGAAGACTGGGAGTGGATGAGTCACTACAAGAACTAAAAAAAACCGAATTTCCCCATGCTAATTTGCCCCTACTGTTACTCACACCTTCTTGTCAACTGTTTGACATAAGCCACCCTGATTACCACTACAAAAGTGATTTTTCATCCTGTTGATGATAACCCACTTTAACTGATTTGTCTAGACCTCCCCACTTGGTAAGGCAACTCCCATCTTTTCATGTACTGCTCTATAGATCTTCCTACTGTATTTTCCACTCCATGCATCTGACCAAGTGGGTTCTAGCCCACGAAAGCTTATGCCCAAATAAATGTGTTAGTCTCTAAGGTGCCACAAGGGCTCCTCCTTGTTTTTGCTGATACAGACTAACACGGCTACCACTCTGAAAACTATAACTTATGTCACTCAGGGGTAAATAACCCACCCCCCTGAGCGATGTAAGACAGCACTGTGTCAGCAGGAGAGCTGCTCCTGCCTCTCATGGAGGTGGCGTTATTATGCTGGCGGTAGAGCTCTCTCCCACCGGCATAGAGCGTCTTCACCTGACACCCTACAGTGGCGCAGCTGCATCAGCCCAGCCATGCCGCTGTCGTGCGTCGAGGGTAGACTAGCCCGAACTGAAGAGTTTGGCACCTGTTTTCTTTACACTTGGCCGTGGAATTGGCCCCACCCTTGGAAATGCCCCACTGAACATGCTGTGAGGGCTCATGGACTTTTTCCTTTGTTTACCGGCTAGTCCCCAACTAGCTGGAGTCAGTGGACAGCTGCTCCACCCTTCTGGCAGGAACCAAACCAATACTGGCTACTACTGTTTAAAAGGAACAGCAAGAGAAGCACGGGGGGTGAGGTGGGGAATTACATATAATTTTCACCTTAGACCTTTAACCTCAGTTCCTGTCTGTGGCTCTTGGGCATTTCCCGTGAGTCTGTCGGACCAAAGCCCTGTGAGTCACGCCCCTGCTGGGAGAGGACTCGTAGCCTGTGCTCTTCTGGTCAAGAATCCCACTCAGGGAAGGCTCCAGACACTCGTCCCGTCTCTGTCTCTCCTTGGTTCTTTCCCCTCTCTAGGCTGGTCTGTGAAATTTCCAAACAGGCTAAGGGCCTCTCTGCCCACAGATTGACCCTGCAATATAAAATCCGTTTGAATTCGCACCTTTGGCTAAGGTACAAGACTCTTGTGTCAGTTAAGATAATTTGGTTTCAGTTTAGCTTGTCAGTAATAACCCCCCACGTGTGATCTGGTGGGGGAGGTGTGTGACCTTAACCCTGCAGTTCCTTGTGGAGTGTTTGGGTTTCTGTTTTGCTGAGCGTGTTTCCCGGCTTTCAGAGGTACCCAGGGGAGCTGGAACAATGTGTATGGTGGGGGGTGCTGAGAGCCATTGAACCAAACTGTAAATCCTGGAGGTGATGGACCCACTTCCAGCCAGGGATGCAGCAGCACCACCAGTCCCAGCTCTTATGGAGGTACCAGTTTTCTGCTACTCACGTCTGCATTCTGCAAGGGTACAAGGCCCTGTCAAGGCAACCCGAACTCCCCTGTAACAAGGTTTTTTATTAGCGAATTAATTTAAGGCTTGTCTGCACATACATGTGCACTGGTTTCAATGAACTAACAGAAGAGTCCAACCAGAAAGTGTCCTGCTGTGTCAGGAGCCCCCGACTCGACCAGGAGAGAGAGTCAGCGATTTCCATAGCAGGTCACTGCCCGTCCGTGCCGCACATGGATGGGCTGAGATGCTGTAGACATGGGCGGAGAGTATTTATCATTGTGTCTCCTATGTATGGGCCTGGACCTTCAAGGTGCTGAGCACGTCTTGAAAAGTCCTGAACAACCTCAGTTGTCTTTGGTTATGTCTACACTGCGATTGAAAACCCACTGGTGGCCTGTGCCAGCTGACTCGGGCTGAGGGGCTGTTGAATTGCGATGTAGATATTTGCGCTTGGGCTGGAGACCAGGCTCTACAACCCTGTGCGGTGGGAGGGTCCCAGAGTCTGAGCTTCAGCCTGAGCCCGAACGTCTCCATTGCAATTAACCAGCCCCTTCGCCCGAGCCCAGTGAGGCTGAGTCAATTGTCCCTGGCCAGCTGCTGGTACTAATTACAGTGTAGAAGTAGCCTTCAACTCCAGTAGGAACTGAGGGTGTTTAGCACCTTGCAGGCTGGGATGCCATTGGCCAGATTTTCGTAACAGCTCAGTACCCAGCAATCATCACTCTTCTCAGTGGGACTGGGGGAGGGAATTCTCCTTTGTTGTGGTGTAGTGAGGACTGTGTTGGAATTGCTGGCTGTCACTTTAAGATGTGTGTGTGAGGGAGGGGATGTGTGGGGGTGTTCCAGGTCCTGTTTGCAGGGTAGAGGTCTCCGTAGCAAAGTGTGTGAACAGGATCAGGGCTTGTTAGTTCACAGCAGGCTGGGGTGTCAATCTGCCTCTCACTAGCTTGCCGCACACTAACTGTCTGTGTGGACCCTGCTACACGCACTAACAATTCCGTAGTGCGCTTCGATCTACCCTGCTTTGAAACAGGAACAGAGCAACGTGCACCAGGGAACTTTCCATGTACAGCAGCAGGGTGCACCCAGCCAGTTAGTGTGTAGCAGGCTAGTGCGTGCAAGGTAGATTGACACCCCAGCCTGCCGCGCACTAACTGTTCCCATAGACAAGCCAACGTAAAGCAAGGTGGGGTGAGTTGTGCCCGCTGCCTTAGGGAGCTGCCCCCCTCTCTGTTGTGGGTTCTTGTGGGTTAAGGTTCTGGATTCTAAGACATAAAGTTGTGTTACGCTGCAGCCTTCCAGACAGAGCATTTCTGTTTGTGTCTCACTGCTCTGTGTGTGCTGTGACCATCGCAGTTCTCAATGGGGTGGGGAAGGGAATTCTCTGCTCTCAGTGAGAGGTGCTGGGTGCTGAGTATTTATGGTTATCTGGCTAATGAAGTCATTTTTCCTGACTAGAACAAGAGAGCCCTGGATATGGCCTGAGCATCGCTATTTAGATTACATCTGAAAATACCAGCAATGGAAGTTCAGGCCCAAAGTATGGAAAAACAAAATCTTACCCAAGAACTTCTTAATTGTTAGGGGGGAAAAAGGTTCAGATTTTATGTACTATTATCTACCACATAACTTGGTTAATACACAATGGATATTTCATCACCCTATAATAATAAGAATGTTGCATTTGTAAAGCACTATTCATCTGAGGTCTCCCAGTGCTGCACTGCTGGTTAGTCTACGCTATGCGCAGTATTACCTGATTGTTGTGTCCATGGCATACACACCGAGAATTGACGACAAAACATAAACACTCTTCCTGAAAGGTTGCACTGTCACCCTGCTTTATTTCTAAGAATCCAGAACTGTAACACACCACAGCCAAACACAGAAAGAGACAAAGCAGGCTGCTCCCTAAGGCAGAGAACCAGAACTCACCCCGCCCTGCTCTAGGGTGGCTTTTTGCAGACTGACTGCAGAGGACCCAGATGCAAGCTTCCTACACAGCCCTTTAGCCTGCAAACAGCACCAAAAAATCCCTCAGGATTTCAAGTGTCAGCATGTAATTTTTACACAGTTTTCAATACACCCCACTAATCACTTAGCAAAGGACCCTCTAGTCAGCCATTGCCCCAGGGCCAGGGAAGAGGACTCTGGAGGAATTTTTACTCTGAATCTCCAGTCTCAACTTCTGTTTGTATTAAAATCCTGCATGAACGTATTTTGGGCCAGACTCTCCGATGAAGCTGAGCCCCAGTGAGCACAGGGGAGTTGGGGGTGTCAGGCAGCTGGTCACAGCTCTCTGATTCTGAGGCCAGTCTGCACTGCCTGCAGCCCTGGGATCACTTAGAGCAGCCTAGGGC
>NW_027055761.1:0-7000 GCF_011386835.1 Chrysemys picta bellii | reverse complement strand
CACCCTGTGGCCCTGCCCAAAGCCAGCCAGCCCCACACACCCCTCTCTCCAGCCAGCCCCGCACCCCTTGCCCTGCCTGCAGCCAGACCCTACCTCCAGTGAGCCCCTGCCCTGCCTCCAGCCAGCCCCATGTCCACTGGTGCCCTGCAGTTCCCAGGGCAATAACCCTGCACACCTGCTTCAATGAGGGGGGCAGGGAGCAGCTGGGACCCACACATGTGCACACCACTAGGGTGACCAGACAGCAAGTGTGAAAAATCGGGACAGCGGGTGGGGGATAATAGGATCCTATAAGAAAAAGACCCCAAAATCGGGGCTGTCCCTATAAAATCAGGACATCTGGTCACCCTAGCACACCCCCAGGGAGTGGCGGGGCCCACACACGTGAAACGGAGCTCATTAATAACCGATCAACAGCATATATGATGCAATGTACATAATATATAATTTTATTATTTATATAGTTATGGAAAGTAAATAATACATGGAAGAAATGAAAGGCTTTTTTTACATTATTTTTTTTGTTAGTCATCCCTGCCGGGGCCCCGCCAAAAATGTTCGAATTGGGCCCCGCCCTTCCTAAAGCCGGCCCTGCTGGAGAGAACAGGAGGATTCAGTCAGCAGGGGCTGCCGATCCGTCCCATTCACCAGGGCTGCCATCCTGCGGCTTCAGCATTAGTGGCTGGGGTGACTTGGGGAAAGGTCTCAACCTCCCCACATCCCACTTCACTGCTGCCAGAATCCCTCCTGTCTCCCCCGCTACAGTCCCCTCCCTACCCAACCTGGGTGGGGCTGGAGGAGAGGGGTCTGAGAACTTGAGCTGTGGATTGGAGGTGGAACAGCTGTCAGGGGCACTGAGGGGGACGTGGCAGGAGCTCCCCGTACAAGGAGGAGGGTTGCCACTGGAGGTCACTAGGAAGGACAACAAGACTCCATCCTGGGGGTCAGGAGGGGGAATCCATCCCTCAGAGGTGGGCAGGGGCTGGGTGGAAATGCTGCTGGTTCCAGGGGTCGTTAATCCCCCCTGATTCCTCGGAGGCGTCTGAGTCTCAGACAGGTTCTCGTTCCCTTGCAGCAGGAGGACGTCACGGCCAATGTGATGCGCCAGCTCTGTATCATGCCGCGCTTGCGCCAGGTGCCCGAGGCGCTGCAGGGCCTGTGCCTCTGAGGCCACCAGCAACTCCCGCTCCCTGCTGCAGGTACTGCTCTGGCTCTCTGTAAATGGGGAGCTAGTGGAAGGAGAAATGGAGCCCCCTGGCACTCACAGAAACCCTCTCCCCTCTCTGTGGAGCAGGGTCCTTTCCTCTGCCCCCAAATTCCTTCATCTGGGACAGGAGCTCTTTCCCTCACACCCATTCCCCTCCCCACTTTCCTTGATCTACCCCCATCCCATTCCCCCTGCGCCCAGGCAGAGCTCTGCCTGCCCCATATGGTGCAGAAAGGCCGTTGTGTCAGGGCCCCACCCCTAGCCCCACTGAAGCTCGGAAAGCTCCACTTTTGAGGAGGTGGGGGTGGGACAGAGGCTCAGGGCTAGCTTCACCTCCTGCCCTTTATTCTCCCCTTGGCCCTTCTATGGGGTCTCTGGGTGTGAATCGGAGCCTCATTCCCAGCTGTCTTCCAGGCCCTGGGATCTGGCACAGCCTCCCAGACGGGCACAGCCTGCAGCTGAGCCACGTCAGGGAGCAGTGGGGACAGGTCACCTCGTCCCATCCAAGCAAGCAATGCTGGGTGTCAGAGAGGCTTAGATGGGAGACCCTGCTCTCTCATGGAGGTAAGAGCCATTTACTCCTTGGGGCGTGTGGGTCTCTTGGGGGAGAAATGGGATCCTCGATGCACAGCCTGGCTGGGAGCTTCCCCTGTCCCTGGCTCCCAGTGACAGCGATGAGATGAGGAGGGATGAAGCTTGGAGAAGAATAGAACTTGCCCCCGCGTGGGCCAGGTTCTAAGGAGGAGGGTATATAACGGGGGGCTTGGCCTGTGGGCTATAAAGCCTGGAGCTAGGCCAAATGGATTAGAGTGAGCTCCAGCTGAGGGGAAACCAGGGGAAACCGCAACAAAGGTACAGGAGCAGGCCTAGCTGTTCGGTACAGGGCCTTGGGGCAGAACCTAGAATCCAGGGTAGGACTGGTTCTCCAACGGTCTCTAAGGAAGGGGATGTACAGGGCCATAGAAAGAGCTACCATGGCCAGCAAGGGCAGGCCGAGCCAAAGTCAGGCTGAGGAAAAGCCCCCAAGGGACAGAGGATCTTGTTTCAGTTCAAGACATTTTTTGACTTTTCGTTTGGGATGAGCGCGACCCAGGAAGGAGTGGGACTAAAAGATGGTCGCCTGGCCGAAGGGCTGAGTTCCCAGCCCAAAACCTGCTGGCGGGCGTGCTAGCCCAAGAAATCTGTGACCCCAGGCCTTGAAGGAAGGGGCACCTATCGGTGAGTGAACTCTGTTACAAGCCTGCTTCCATTGTGGAAACAGCCTGGTATTGGAGAGCGGTGGGGATGGCCTGTGGGCGAGGATGGCTGGAGGGGTCATACAGGAGGGGCAGCAGCGTCCAGTGAGGAGATCAGGGAACGGGTTGTCTGCAGTCCTGCCACTGAGCGGTAACGTGATCCTGGTCAGGTCACTCTCCCACCTGGTGCCTCACTTTCTCTGTCTTTGAAATGGGGATCATCCCGACCCACATTAAGAAAGGGTTTGATCCTCTGCTCTTGCTTCCCAAATCCCTGCCCTCCTTGCCCCACACAGGCCTCTGCCCTGTTGCTCAAACTCCCATGCACATGTTAGTGCCTGTGTCACCCCCGCAACTGCAAGGTCTCATGTACAGTCTCCTGCCAGCAAACTGAAGCTGCCACTAGATCCAGAATAGGAATCACAGTTCCTGTGCGCTGCCCTGAATGGAGTCTAGACCCTGGGCATGGGGAAGGCCAACGCTCACATCCAGGTAGATCATCAACCTACTCCTCTGTCCCAGGAGCAGGAAGGCGTCTGGTTCGTGCTCCCTTCGGTAGCTGGAGCTGCTGAGTTGGGAGTGTGGTGGGTAGAGATGGGAACAGGCCACAGGATGAATCAAGTGTCAGGGGGAGACTCCCTGTGTGTGGGAGATGATGTTGCCCCTCTGTGGGGAATCCCTTCCTTGCAGATGCTGGGCTTTAGGTGCTGGACTCTGCCAGGAAGCCTAGCTCCCATCCCTAGCAGCTTGGCTGTTCCCTACACTGCTGTGCACTAGGCCCTCTGCAGAAATGTGCTCTGGGCAAGGACTACAGAGCCTGCTGTCATCCTGGCAGGTGTCACCCCAGGTTCCATAATCCTGACCCCTGGTCTCCCTCCGCTGGCAGGCTCTGAGCAAGGCCTGCCCAGAGAACATGGATGACGAGCTCTCGATCCTGCTGACAGCACCCCCCAGCACAGACAAACTCCAGCACATCTTGGAGGTGAGCAGAATGGGGAGGGGCCGCAGGGGTTTTACCTTAGCCCTGGGGACTCCTAGAAAGAAGAGACTGGAAAATCCATGTTTCTATTGGATCCTTCCGAGTATGCATTCGTGATATAAACTCACTGGGTGACCTTGGGGTAACTCACTTCCCCCTTACGGCATCAGTCTTCTCCACTATCAAATCTACACTGGGGAAGAAGGACAGAAGCCCCGACAATCACCTTCACCTCTGGGTGTCTGGTCCTGGGAGCCGAAACCAACTGGACTATCTGCCCCATCTCCTATACTGCCCTGTCTTTCCCTCCTAGGGCCTTGTCCTTAGTGCTCAGCCTGGCCCCTTCCCAGCTTGTCCCTGACCTTTAAAGGACTCTCCAAGCCCCTCCCATGCCTGCTTCCCTTGGGGTCTCTCTCCTGGCTGAGCACAGGCTGCCCTTCTATCTCTCAGCAGGCCTGGGTCCTAGTCACAGGCTGCGTCTTGTCATGTGACCCCCACACTTATTCCCATCCCCCTAGGGAACTGCATCACCTGGGCCAGGTGCAGTTGAGCTCCAACCCCTTTCCTGGCCATCTCACCCTGGGACAGGTTGAAACTGGTAACCTGTGGGTAACAGTAACTGGTTGCTCCCAAAGGTGCTGAAGACACAATGGAAGAGGAAATCCTTTGGCCTGGATTGAAATTATTCCGACTGAAAGTGAATGAGAGAAAATAGGTCCAGAGTTCTCTTCCTAGCAGCAGAAAATGTAGCAATTGATAGAAGTTCAGGTCAGAAAGGACCATTATGTGCATCTAGTCGCCCCTCCTGTATAACTCAGGGCCTAGAATGTAACCAAGTGGTTCCTTCAGCCAACCATAGCATGGGACTGAGCCAGAGCACGTCTTTCGGAACGACATCCGCATGCAGGAGAGTCAGCTGGCTACCAGAAAATCTCTCTTCTGCAGTGACGTGGGGTTAAGGGACATGGCGGAAAAGACATGGCGGCTGTGACTAAACTTAGAGCAGGGTGGGAAACGGAGACGCAGTTGGGACCTGTCTACACTACAGGTCTGTCGTGCGTTTGTAATCTGCTGACCGCCACATGTTGTTCAGAGCCTATGGACAACACAGCTCCTGAAGTGTGTTTGTTCTGTGCTTATCCCCTATGTACCAGCAGGGCTGGACAGCATTTCTCCCAATGCAAGGTCCTATACGTGGCAACAAGGCACGCCGGCCACACCTCCAGAATGGGGACGTGTATCCAGGAAAGCAGTGACTTTGAAAAGTATTTAGGGGCCAGAGTGGAGAAGCCACTCAACATGAGCTCCCACTGTGATGCTGTGGTGAACAGGGCTAAAGCCATCATTAGACGAAGGAGAAGAGCCGTGAGTAGGATAGGGAGGTGACACAGCAGCAGTGAGACTGCTATTGGAATACTGCCTCCAGTCTTGGTGTCCTCCTTTGAAAAAGATGGTCCTAGAAATTGGAGTTGGGGCAGCAAAGAGCCACCAAATGTTCTGAGGGCTGGAGAAAAATGCCTTCTAGTGAGCTATTGAAAGAGCTCAACCTGTTTAGCTTATCAAAAGGAGATTGAAAGGTGACTTCACTGAAGTGTTGAAATGCCTTAATGGAGAGAAAATATTGGGTATTAAAGGGCTCTTTAATCGAGCAGAGAAAGGCAGAGCAAGACCCAATGGCTGGAAGGTGAAAAGAGACAAATTCCTATGACAAATAAGGCACAAATATTCAACAGCGAGGATGATTGAACCCAGGAAGAAGCTACCTTGGAAAGTGGTGGATTCTCCATCTCTTGATGTCATTTAATAAAGACTAGATGCCTTTCCGGAATGTGTTTGCCCCAAAAGTAGCTATTGTGGTAGACAGGAGGCCTGTGATATGCAGGGGGTCAGATTAGATGCTCTAACGGTCTCTGCTGCCCATAAAGTCTACTCATTTCTGAGAAACCGAGTGTAGCATTGGGAGCAGCCTCTGTTTTTTAAACAATCAGTTTGTCAGCACCTGCAGGACAATTTGGTTCTTAGGACTAGTGAGCATGGACTTGTCAAGAACAAATCATTCCAGACCAATCCTAGCTCCTTCTTTGGCAGGGTTAGGGGCCTAGTGGAGGTGGGTAAACAGTAGATGTGATCTATCTTGGTGTTAATAAGGCTTTTGACACAGTCCCATAGGACATTCTCACAAGCAAACAGATGCTGCTTAGCACTGTCAGAGCAGCTTTTGCTGGGGGATTCTCCCAGCACTTTCCAATAGTGGGAAAGTATGAAATCCCCATTTAGATGCTAGGGACAGAGCCTAGAGGGGGCAGCAACTTACCTCAAGTCCCACAGGTCAATAGGAAACCAGCAATGGAACCCAGGAGTCCTGACTCCCAGTTCCCTGCTCCAATCACTCCAGCGGAGCACACTCCCTCTCAAAGCAGGGGGACCGGACATGAAGGCCTGGTTGTAATTGCCAGCTGTGGGAGGGAGTGTGCAGCAGTGGTTAGTGAAGGGGCCTGGAAATAAGGACTGCTGGGTCTATTGGAGAGTGTCACTAGGAGCAGTGCATAAGATGAGGTGTCCTATCATGTTTACTCAGATCAGATTAGGACATAATAGAATGGCTGAAATAGTTTATTTTATTTGTATTGTATTATTTTGCAATTGTTAAGAGCAGCAACTACTTAGCTCAGACTGAAGCATCTTATCTAATTTTTGAGATCTAAGTGTCTCCTCTTTGAGTGCCACGAGACAATTTAACACATTGTGACAAAGAATTTTCATTGCCACTTGTTATGATTTCAAGAAACAAACTGGTTTAGTTTGAATAGGATTTTCGGTCAGAAACGGTTTCAATGAAATTTCCCCAGCATTTCGATTCCTGGGCTCTATCTCTGCCTTTCGGGGGGGTGGGGGTGGGGGGTTGCTGTCTGTTACAACAGGAGTCTGATTTGGATAGGGATAGAGACCTCTTCAATGTTTTTAATGAAGTAAATACTAATGGGAATTGTGTGATCATGGGAGACTTTAACTTCCCAGATATAGACTGGAGGTCAAGTGCTATTAATATAATAGGGCTCAGATTTTCCTAGATGTGATAGCTGATGGATTCCTTCACCAAGTAGTTGCTGAACCAACAAGAGGGGATGCCATTTTAGATTTGGTTTTGGTGAGTAGTGAGGATCTCTTAGAAGAAATGATTGTAGGGGACAGCCTTGGTTTGAGCGATCATGAGCTAATTCAGTTTAAACTAAATGGAAGGGTAAACAAAAATAGATCTGTGACTAGAGTTTTTTTTTTTCAAAAGTGGTAACTTTAAAAAATTAAGGAAATTAGTTAGGGAAGTGGATTGGACTGAAGGACTTGTGGAACAGATGGATCAGACTAAACAGGTTCCAAACCTCTCAGAGGCTCCTACCTTCTAAACAGGGACGTCTGTTTTGTAGTAAAATCAGGAAAAAGAAAGGAGAAAACTCAAGAGGTTCCTCCTGGCGCTCACGTACGTGACCCCTAATACTCTCTCAGTCCTCAAAGAGAGACCTCGAGAAGGAGACTTGCTGAAGCAAAGCTACAGGGGACTCAGAGGTTTCCCTGGCCCTG
>NW_027055760.1:0-7000 GCF_011386835.1 Chrysemys picta bellii | reverse complement strand
CTGCTCGAACTAGAGCAGATTTTTTTTTTAAATCATCCACTCTTGATTTGAAATTTGTCAGTGATGGAAAATCCACCACGACCCTGGGTAAATGGTTCCAATAGTTAATTACCCTCACTATTAAACAAGTTTGAGAGGGGTAGCTGTGTTAGTCTGTTTCAGCAAAAACAACGAGGAGTCCTGTGGCACCTTAAAGACTAACAAATTTATTTGGGCATAAGCTTTTGTGGGCTGGAACCCACTTCGTCAGATGCATGAAGTGGAAACTTCAATGGGGAGATATATATACACATGGAAACACAGAGACAAGGCCTGTCATGTACCCCTTTGAGATGGCAGGTTCCAGGGCTGCTACCAGCAGGTCAGGCTCCAGTACCAGATCTGGCCTGGCTACAGAGCCTCCGGCTCAGAGAGACACCCAGATGTGCCTGCCACAAGATCCTTTAACGCTCTGCCCGGCCAGGCGGAGGTTAGCTTATATAAGGTCTGTTGCACATAGCACCACCTAGTGGCTGAACAGTAACATACAGTTTACCATGACACTGCCCTGACACTGGAAAGTTTCACTCAGAGAGCCCAGAGAGGGGCCAGAGGTGCAGGTAACCCTGTATCCATGACCGGTTCCCTCCCAGGTCTGCCCCTTTACCCTGGCCATGTGCGCTAATACCACCTGGCCACAAGCAGCCGCTACCCCCAGGCCTGGTGTAGCCTCTCCTGGGCACCAGCCCAGTGCAGCCACTCCAACGCATCTCCATGTACAGCTGGACAAACTCTGGAGGGAGGGTGTGTGTGTGTGTGTGTGAGATATTCCTACCCTTGTATCCCCACGGTGAATGCTGTGGAAAGGGTCTCGGTAAAGGTTGGACAGCTTTGGTGCAAGTCCTTGTATATTATCAGTCCATTACTGGTATTATTTGTTTACAGCACAGCAGTGCCAAGAGGCTTTGTCAGGATCAGGGGCCTGTGGTGCTAGGATCTCTTCAGAGAAAGAGCACAGACCGGTCCCTACCCATGGAGCGCTCAGTCTGACCAGACAGGTGTATCACGAAGTGGGAATGTTCTGTATTATTTACATGACCCCTAAATGTTGCATTGATACCAGTGGGAGACACAGGACTGCTTGCTCTCAGGGCAGGCTAAGAGACATGGGTGTGACGGTGTCCCTAATGAAATTTTATGGGGAGATGCTTATAAATGTATATATGATGTAACTGGAATATGTTTTGTGCTACATGTGCCATGTAACATATCTCTGTAAAAGTTATGATCTACTGAATCTATTCCTCCTGTTTGTATGCATATATCATTGTTGTAGTTGAAGTTATGAATATTGGTTTTATATTTGCTGGGTTTATATATAGCCTTGGTAAGAGCATGGGATCATGTCTGGAGAAAAGAATGTGCAAGTTAAGTGCAAGAACTTAACAGACAATAGGAGGTGCAGAGCCCAATCCACATCGGAGCTTGGCCAGGAATGCGAATGGCTGTACTGGTTAGGGTCCATGGAGATGTGACTTGCCCATGTGATCCCAAAACTCCAGGGTAACATGATGCTACACAGGGAATGGGAAGGAGTAACCATCCAGGGGAGAAAGTCTATTTAAATCCTTGGAAGACCCCTCCGTTTTGTCTTCAGTTGGCTAAAGAGAGAGGCTCTCCACCCCCCAAGGACATACCTGAGAGAGACTGAACAAAGGACAAAGACAATAGGGAGTGTGAGCGATTGCTGGACCCAGGCTAAGAGTTCTACAGCCTGTAAAAGAAAGACTGGCACTACTGAGGTTTTTATATCTGTGTTGAGTTTGATTAGACATAGACGTGCGGGTTTATTTTATTTTGCTTAGTAATTCACTTTGTTCTGTCTGTAACTACTTAGAATCACTTAAATCCTACTTTCGGTACTTATTAAAATCACTTTTTACTTATTAAGTTACCTGGAGTACGTGTTAGTACCTGGGGCGGGGAGGGGGGAGGGGCAAACAGCTGTGCATCTCTCTCTATCAGTGTTATAGAGGGTGAACTATTTCTGAGTTTACCCTGTATAAGCTTTACACAGGGTTTAATGGATTTATTCAGGGTTTGAACCCCACTGGGAGTTGGGCACCTGGGTGTCAAAGGCAAGAGCACTTCCTGAGCTGCCTCCAGGAGGCCTACGGCTGTTAGTGGACGTGGCTCAGACCAGGGTCTGAGTTTGCAGCCGATCAGCGGGTCTGACTCAAAGCAGACAGGATTCGGGAGTCCCAGGCTGGAAAAGGCCGGGAAGCAGGGGCAGAAGTAGCCTTGGCACACCAGGTGGCAGCACCAAGGGGATTTCTGTGATCCCCAACCCGTCACAATGGGTGTGACTGCTACCTAGTTGAGATTAAATGGGTCATTGGGAAAAGACTGGCTGAGGCTAGCCTCAATGTGAAGACAACGGCAAAACCCATCACCAAGACATTGTTGCCAAGCATCCAAAGACCCAGAGGGAGGTGAGGTGGGGAAATCCATAACAGGGAAAATGAGCAACATCCCCCAGCTCGAGAACAAAGATGGGGGAGGTGTGAGGTGGGGGATCAAAGCTGGTTGCTGGAAGGAGTCGGGCTCTCCCCTGGAATCTGACCAAGGAGCTCAGACTGAGAGAGAGACAGAACTTGAGCAAGGGGTTTCGCTACAGCTTGGCTGGGCTCTGGGCTGACCAGAATGGACTTGAACTGTGCTTTAACCTTCAGTTCTCTGTGCCAACCTAAGGACATTCTATGCTGTGTCCAGTTAATTAGTAAACCCGACTGTTTTGACAACATGGTGTGAGTGTCACTGCAAATGCTTGCTGAGGTGCATTAATCCCTGAAGAGCGGACAAGTCTCTACCAGGACTCAGAGACTATCACGGTAGGACTTGCTGAACAGAGCTCCTGCTGTGACCCAGCAGTGCTAAAGGTCCAATCTAAGGAGGCAGTGAAGCAGAGTTGCTTATCCTGAAGGACGAGAGGGACCCCTGGAGGGTCTGGTAGATTGAAGGGGTTCCTCCTAGAGCCTCTTCCAAAGCTGGGGGTGTAGCACCGATCCTCTGGATCCATGACAATTGGTGGCAGTGATGGGATGCTGAATGCACCAGTAGTAGTTTGCAATAAGTGACTTGCAGCAGTAAAACGAGGGTCGTCAACGGAAACAACAAGAAAATGGCATATAACATGAGCCTTGGTTAGGCCACCTCCCTAAGAAGAGCTTCACAAACTCTGTGCAGGGAGAGGCTAAGCCCTCTGGAGACAGCTGGAGACAGATGGAAGGACCAAGTAACAGGTTCCAGACTCAGGTTGGTTTTCTAATGAAGTCTGAGAGCAACAGAGGTGGCAGCAGGATGTCCCCAAGAGGCAGTTCCCCATCCAGCAGGGTGCCCTCATGATCCAGGTCCTCTTTGATAGATTAGAAGCAGTGGGAGCTGCAGCTGAAGGCGAGGGAGCTAGCAGAGCATGAGAAGCAGAAAAATCATTAGGCAGAACAGCGGAAGAACCAGGAGAAGCAGCAAAAGCATGAACTACAGATAGAGAAGTGGGGGGGCAAGAGGACCCACAGAGGGGAAAGTGGGTGTGACTTAGATGTCATCAACGACTTAGATATTGGCATAGAAAGTACGCTTATTAAGTTTGCGGATGATACCAAACTGGGAGGGATTGCAACTGCTTTGGAGGACAGGGTCATAATTCAAAATGATCTGGACAAATTGGAGAAATGGTCTGAGTTAAACAGGATGAAGTTTAACAAAGACAAATGCAAAGTGCTCCACTTAGGAAGGAAAAATCAAGTTCACACATACAGAATGGGAAAAGACTGTCTAGGAAGGAGTACGGCAGAAAGGGATCTAGGGGTTATAGTGGACCACAAGCTAAATATGAGTCAACAGTGTGATGCTGTTGCAAAAAAAGCAAACATGATTCTGGGATGCATTAACAGGTGTGTTGTGAGCAAAACACGAGAAGTCATTCTTCCACTCTACTCTGCTCTGGTTAGGCCTCAGCTGGAGTATTGTGTCCAGTTCTGGGCGCCGCATTTTAAAAAAGATGTGGAGAAATTGGAAAGGGTCCAAAGAAGAGCAACAAGAATGATTAAAGGTCTTGAGAACATGACCTATGAAGGAAGGCTGAAAGAACTGAGTTTGTTTAGTTTGGAGAAGAGAAGACTGAGAGGGGACATGATAGCAGTTTTCAGGTATCTAAAAGGGTGTCATAAGGAGGAGGGAGAGAACTTGTTCACCTTAGCCTCTAAGGATAGAACCAGAAACAATGGGTTTAAACTGCAGCAAGGGAGGTCTAGGTTGGACATTAGGAAAAAGTTCCTAACTGTCAGGGTGGTTAAACACTGGAACAAATTGCCTAGGGAGGTTGTGGAATCTCCGTCTCTGGAGATATTTAAGAGTAGGTTAGATAAATGTCTATCAGGGATGGTCTAGACAGTATTTGGTCCTGCCATGCGGGCAGGGGACTGGACTCGATGACCTCTCGAGGTCCCTTCCAGTCCTTGAATCTATGAATCTATGAATTGCACTTCATATGATGTTATGGAAATATGCTAATGAGTGTGAATCTAATGTAACTAGAATATGCTTCATGCAAAAGGTCTCTTGTAAGGTATCGTTACAAAGTTCATAATCCGCTGAGGGTGGTCATACTATTTGTATGAATGTATCATTCTTGTATCTGAAACTAGAAATATGAAATATAACTCTGAAGTCCTATTGTAATTATGCAAAGTGTGGGCTATTAATGGTGGCTTGGAATCTTGATGGCTCTCATTTACCAGGACGATTGTTTGTAAAGGGCTCCGTTTACTTGTACGTCCTCTTGTATACGTGTGATGTTATGGAAATATGCTAATGAGTGTGAATCTAATGTAACTAGAATATGCTTCATGCAAAAGGTCTCTTGTAAGGTATCGTTACAAAGTTCATAATCCGCTGAGGGTGGTCATACTATTTGTATGAATGTATCATTCTTGTATCTGAAACTAGAAATACGAAATATAACTCTGAGGTCCTATTGTAATTATGCAAAGTGTGGGCTATTAATGGTGGCTTGGAATCTTGATGGCTCCCATTTACCAGGACAATTGTTTGTAAAGGGCTCCGTTTACTTGTACGTCCTCTTGTATACGTGTGTGCTGGCAAGTGGATAATGAAGTCTTGCAGTGACATGTGATCATGTCACCTGAACTGGAATCCATCTTTAACCTGGTGCTGGTCCATTTAGAAGGAGGGATGGGTCCTAAAGCTATATAAGGGGTGGAACAGAACAAAGGGTGCTGCAGTCATGAGAAATCCCCTAGCTACCACCGGAGCTGGAACAAAGACTGTACCAGGGGAAAGGATTGGGCCTAAACTAGAAGGTGTCTAGTCTGTCAAAGAAGCTTATTGGAACATCTCTGAGGGTGAGATTTACTTGCATTTAGCTTCCTACTGTATTAGGCTTAGACTTGCATGTTTTTGTTTTATTTTGCTTGGTAATTTACTTTGTTCTGTCTGTTATTACTTGGAACCACTTAAATCCTATTTTTTATAATTAATAAAATCACTTTTAACTTATTAACCCAGAGTGTGTATTAATACCTGGGGGAGCAAACAGCTGTGTATATCTCTCTGTCAGTGTTATCAAGGGGGAACAATTTATGAGTTTACCCCGTATAAGGTTTATACAAGGTAAAACGGATTTATTTGGGGTTTGGACCCCATTGGGAGCTGGGCATCTGAGTGCTGGAGACAGGAGCACTTCTTAAGCTCTTTTCAGTTAAGCCTGCAGCTTGTGGGGGACATGGTTCAGACCTGGGTCTGTGTTTGCAGCAGGCTAGCATGTCTAGCTCAAACATTCCAGGGTACTTTCCCAACCTGGCAGGGAAAATGGGGTCAGAGGTAGTCCCAGCACATCATGTGGCAGTCCCAAAGGGGTTTCTGTGACTCAACCCGTCACAGTGGGAAAAGACCCTGGAATGCCAAGTCTGCAGGGAGACTAGACCCTAAATGGTTGCTCCAGATTGAGATTTCATGGATTGAGATCTGGTTAAAAGACAGGGAACAAAGGGTAGGAATAAATGGTAAATTTTCAGAATGGAGAGGGGTAACTAGTGGTGTTCTCCGAGGGTCAGTCCTAGGATCAATCCTATTCAATTTATTCATAAATGATTTGGAAGAAGGGGTAAGCAGTGAGGTGGCAAAATTTGCAGAAGATACTAAGTTGCTAAAGATAGTTAAGACCAAAGCAGACTGTGAAGAACTTCAAAAAGATCTCATAAAACTAAATGATTGGGCAACAAAATGGCAAATGAAATTTAATGTGATGTGACAGACCCAGACCAGTGGGGTACAGGAGTCTGGTAGAGGGCAAATATACTGGTCACTGGATGAGTAGTTTTCTGTTCCCTGAGTGACCAGAGCAGGGGCTGCACTAGAGTAATCAGGAACCTGCTAGAACTGGTTAAGGCAGGCAGGCTAATTAGGACACCTAGAGCCAATTAAGAAGAAGCTGCTAGAATCAATTAAGGCAGGCTAATCAGGGCACCTGGGTTTTAAAAGGAGCTCACTTCAGTTTGTGGTGCGAGTGTGAGGAGCTAGGAGCAAGAGGCGCAAGGAGCTGAGAGTGAGAGGGTGTGCTGCTGGAGGAATGAGGAGCACAAGCATTATCAGACACCAGGAGGAAGGTCCTGTGGTGAGAATAAGGAAGGTGTTTGGAGGAGGCCATGGGGAAGTAGCCCAGGGAGTTGTAGCTGTCATGCAGCTGTTACAGGAGGCACTATAGACAGCTGCAGTCCACAGGGCCCTGGGCTGGAACCCGAAGTAGAGGGTGGGCCCGGGTTCCCCCCAAACCTCCCAATTGACCTGGACTGTGGGTTCTCCCAGAGGGGAAGGTCTCTGGATTGTTCTTCAATCCACATGGTGAATCTCTGAGGCAAGAAAATCCTCCAATAAGCGCAGGACCCACCAAGATAGAGGAGGAACTTTGTCACAGTCATTTAACCCTAACTGAATTTCCTGG
>NW_027055759.1:0-7000 GCF_011386835.1 Chrysemys picta bellii | reverse complement strand
AAATCCTGACTTTGGCTTAAGCGTTGTAAGTATTTTGGGAATAATACTGGAGCTTATTTTTATTTGCCCTCTGGTTTAAGCCCTTAGGGGACACATTTCTGGGGTTTTCCCTGCTGCTAGAAGGACTAGAAGTTACTGCTGTAAGAAAAGAGAGCTGAGACTTTCCCCTAATCCCATGAGTCCAGGAACTGGGGATTTATTAAAACCACCCACTATCATGAAACGCACAGTAAAGTCACAAGAGCAGGCAGTGCTGCATTCACCCCAGCCCTGGGGAGAAGCTGCTCACCAGTGAGCCTCCTTCATTGTTCCCTTTGTCTTATTTCCAGAGTGAGTTTATCTCAGGTCAGACTCCGCAGAGTGTCATCAACTTGGGCTGGAGAGTTAGTGAGAGAATCAGCCACTGCAACGTGCAGATTTCAGAGTAGCAGCCGTGTTAGTCTGTATCCGCAAAAAGAACAGGAGTACTTGTGGCACCTTAGAGACTAACAAATTTATTAGAGCATAAGCTTTCGTGGACTACAGCTAAATTTGTTAGTCTCTAAGGTGCCACAAGTACTCCTGTTCTTTTTGCAACGTGCAGAGACTCCTGGGCTGCCTTACTCCTGGCAGCACAAACCCAGCACGGAGCCCCCGGGGTCAGGCAGGTTCCCCTGCACGCTATCGATAGACATGTACAAAGCCGTTCTTCCTGCTCAGTCCCTGATGTGGGGGGCTGTAGTCACCTGGCCAGGCCCCCGATTGTGCTGTCTCACTTAGCACGGGAATGATCCATAAGCGTTCAGTGCCTGGCGCTGCTGAACTGTCCCTGGCCGGTGAGGGTCTCTCTGACGTAATTGCTCCTCCCTTCCTGACAGGGGACTCGCGAGTGACAATCCCTGTTTCCCCCGTGTCAGTGGTACTGGCCTGTCGGATTGGTGCTCACCCAGGAGTGTCCCCAGCCCCTTGTTGTAGCACCTCCAATCCCTCCTGGCTCCCAGCACTGACAGCAGCAATGAGAACTAATTCCTGTCCTGCCCTGGATACCTGGGTTTCTGGTGGCCCTGCCCCAGGACTAAGCGACAGGGTGGAGGGTTGCCAAGTGTCTGCCCCCCAGCCCGCCCCCTCTGTAGCTAGTTTAACCCTCTTCTGACTAGTCTCACCCATTGGTCCCCTGCTGCTGAGCCTGTCCAGCCTGACCTGTTCACACGGACACCGGCCTCCCCAGTGCTGAGAGAGGGGCTCCGCTTGCCTGCGCTGGGGAGCTGCTGTTCTGTTCCCACTGCCCCCTCCCCAAACCACTGTCCCTCCTGCCCTCCTCCCCCCATTTACCCCTCTTCCTCCCCCCGTCCTGGGGTTGCCAGATCGCCAGAGATTGTCCTGAGTCCTGCATCTTGACCACCAAGTGTTCTCTCTAGCTGTCTCTGCCCCCATCACGCACATGGGGGAATTCGGGGTCTGGTCCCTCTGAGACCTCATCGGTGCCCCACCCTGCTTATCCCTGTGGAGTGCAGCACGGAGGAGAAGAGGGGTGGGTGGGGAGGACTGACCCACCCCACTCCTCTCGGGCACCTGGCTTGGGATCTCTGCGTGTCTGTGACCTGCCGCCCTGCATCTCTCCAGATTCTCAGTGGTTCTCTCGTTACTCCATCCCTTTTCACCTCAGTTGTTTTCTCACTTTTTGACTTTAGTTGATTGGTATAAATCAGCAGTGTCCAATAGAAATTCGATGCTAGCCACACTTGTGGTTTTGAATTTTTCTTATTAGCCACATTACAAAAAAGCCACATGCATTAGCAACAATTCAATAGCCTATTAGCCACCTGTGGCTAGTGGCGAACGTATTGGACACCACTGATATAAATAGTTAGTTGGATTCTTCTAGCAGAGTTTCTTCTGCTCCTGAAACTGGGCATGTCTCGGTCTCCGGGCTTCAGACCCGGTGCCTCCTGTGGCAAGCCCATGCCTTTGAGCGACCTGCACTCCAGCTGTCTAAAGTGCTTGGATGAGACTCCTGTTGCGGATCGCTGTCAGCTCTTCCACCAGTTCAGTCCACATCTGAAAAAGGACAGGGAGGCCAGGCTGAAGTTGTGATGGGTTTGGTCACAGAGACTCCCCTTGAGACTGTCACTCCATGTCCTGGGATACCACTGAGAACAACCCTCCTACCAGAACAGGTTTCCCTCCACTCCCGTCTTGCTGAGTTAGACACACCAGTCACCTCCAGCACAGACACAGAGGTTGGGCCACAGAAACAGATTCCCTCAGCCCAGGGGCTTCTCAGTTAACAGGGACTTTCCCAGCACTCAGTATTCAACCTTTTTGGGAGCCCAAACCCCAAATAAATCCCTTTTACTCTGTATAAAGCTTATACAGGATAAATTCCTAAATTGTCCACCCTCTATAACACTGATAGAGAGATATGCACAACTGTTTGCTCCCCCAGGTATTAATCACTTACTCTGGATTTATTAATAAACAAAAGTGATTTTATTAAGTATAGAAAATAGGATTTAAGTGATTTCAAGTAATAGAACAAAGTAAGCAACAGAGCAAATTGAAACAAAACACTCAAATCTAAGCCTAATACATTAAGAAACTGATTACAGGAAATATCTCATCCTCAAAGATGTTCCAATAAGTTTACTTCACAGACTGGACTCTTTCCTAGTCTGGGCCCAATCCTTTCCCCTGGTACAGTCTTTGTTAGATCCAGCAGACATCTCATTTGATAAGCAGGGGTTTTCTCATGACTGGCACCCCCTTTTATAACTTTGGCACAAGGTGGGAATCTTTTCTCTTTCTGGGTCCCTGCCCCTCTTGCTAAATGGAAAAGTACCAGATTTAAGATGGATTTCACTACCAGGTGACACGGTCAAGTCTCCATTCCTCCTTGGTTGGCCCCCATGTACACAGGAAGGCTTTCAGGTAAATAAATCATTTACCATCAATTGCCCTAATCAATGGGAGCCATCGAGTTCCCAATGCCCCATTGATGGCCCTCACCTGGTGTGACTACAACCGTGATAGAAGTTTGTCTTATTTCCCCAATTCCAGACATAGAAATAATACATGCAAACAAATAGGATGAACACACTCAGTAGATTACAAGCTTTCTAATGACATCATACAAGAGACGTTTTGCATAAAGCATATTCCAGTTACATCATATTCACATTCATAATCATATTTCCATAAAGTATGTGGAGTGCAATGTCACAATCCTTAATCCTGAGTGCCAAAGTGGGTCTCTGACCCATTCTAGACCTGCAACATCTCAAAGGCTGAAGTTGTGCATTGTCTCCATCATTCCTTCCCTGGATGTAGGGGACTGGGACGCCACCCTGGATTTGAAAGATGCCTATTTCCACCCCTCTATTTT
Source organism: Chrysemys picta bellii (assembly GCF_011386835.1). Classification (NCBI taxonomy): domain Eukaryota; kingdom Metazoa; phylum Chordata; order Testudines; family Emydidae; genus Chrysemys; species Chrysemys picta. Next base: position 3,639 of record NW_027055759.1, on the reverse strand, counting down.
CCGAGGCCACAGAAGGTTTCTCGGGATCGTTGTGAACCAGACTCATTGCCAGTTTACCATCCTCCCGTTCAGCCTGTCAGCAGCCTAATGGGTCTTTATGAAATGCGGGTAATAGTGGCAGCCTTCCTGAGAAGGTGAGGGGTGCATGTGTATCTGTACCTCAGTGACTGGCTGGTCAATGACCAGTCCAATCCCAGGTGAAAGCCAGCATCCACCTCGTCCAAACAACCTTTCGAGCACTGGGCCTGCTGATAAACGAGCAGAAGCCAACACTCCTCCTGGCTCAGAGGATAGTGTTTATCGGAGCGTTGCTCAATTCTACCCAGGCCAGGGCCTTCCTCCCAGGAGCCCACTTCCAGTTAGTGTCACAGGTCAAGGCCCACTCAGGCTGTTGGGTCGCATGGTCGCGTGCCTATACGAGGTGTGGTATGCGAGGTTGCACCTCAGACCCCTACAGGCTTGGCTGGCCTCAGTGTACCGGCCAAACAGCCATCATTTGGACTCGGTGCTCACAGTGCCTGCCCATCTTCGGCACCTCACGACACAAGGTCAGTGGTCCCGGCAGCAACGCTTGCTATGGATAAACGTCAGAGAGCTCAGAGTGGTTGGCCTAGCATGTCAGGTGTTGTTACCCACCATTGCAAGCAAGGTGGTGCAAGTTCTTACAGACCATATGGCAGCCATGTTTTACATCAACAGGCAGAGAGCGGCCCGCTCTTCTCCCCACTGTGTCAGGAGGCCATTTGCTTGTGGGAGTTCTTCATAAAGCACTCAATACACCTCAAAGCTTCTCCCCTTTTGGGAGCCCAGAACAAGCTGGCAACTCAGATCTTCTCACTATGAATGGTCCCTATGCCCCAACATAGCAAGGACCATTTTCCAGTGGTGGGTACTCCCCTCGTAGACCTGTTCATGACCAGACAGAACAGGAAATGTCAGCCGTTCTGCTGTCTGCGTGACTGCAACCCGGGCTCACTCACAGATGTTGTCTTACTCCCTTGGAGAAATCACCTGTTCTGCGCCTTTCCCCTTCCCCCTCTCCCCCCAATTCCTTTTGTGCACAAGATCTTGCTGAAGATCAAGAGCGAAGGTTATTCTCATAGCCTCAACCTGGCCACATCAGCACTAGTTTGGCTTATTTCTAGACCTGTCAGTAGCAACTCCAATGCCGCTCCCTCCCCTTCTGGACCTGATCTCGCAAGTTCGCGGCCAAATGCTCCATCTGCCTGACAGGTCCATGTTTAAACCTGCAGAACTGGCCTGTTCGGAGCAGGTCTGCTAGGTCTTGCTAGGCAGTAGGAATCCAATTACCAGAGCTACTTACCTTGCCAAGTGGAAGCGTTTCTCCATTTGGTCTACCCTGCAAGGCCTCTCACCGGGGTGCCAGAATCTCCCTATGAGTGTGGGGGGGGCTACCGGTGCTGAAACTGTGACTCCGCCTCTTCCCCAATTCCCCTCCCCCCGCTTCACTTCTTCTCAGGCTCTGCCCACTCCTCCCCTTCCCCTCCCCCCACTCTCACCTGCTGCTAAAGTGGCAGGGCCATGGCCCCTTGGTCCCCCTGTTCCGGCACCCCTGCCTCCTCACCCACTGAGTCATCCTTCAGATGAAGCAGATACTCCAGAACCGTCTGGGAACAACCAGGTCTAGCGATTTCATCTGTTAAGGTACACCTAGGAGCGATCTCCGCATTCTACCCCTGCTGGGTGGTCAGTCAGGTTTTTCACATGAAATGTCCATTCCCTTCCTTGAGGGCTTTGAAAGGCTGTACCCACAAATCTGGGAACCCATCTGTGATAAATGAGTGGGGGTAGCACCCCAACCATTCAGTAGCTATAGAATCCTCCTTAGCAGCTGTACCCTAACTGCCTTCCCTGTAAAGAGTTAAGAGGTAAGCTTAAAATGAATTGGCACCTGACCAGGGGAACCAGTAAGGAAGCTGTACCCTCTCAAAGTGGGAAAAAGTGCTGGGTGTGTGGGTCTTTTGTTCTCTTGGCTGCAGAGGGACAGGGCAGTACTTATGCCGTAAAAAGCTCTGGGCCAGGTATGAAAAATCATCAGGATCATACCTAGAAACTACTCATTTGGAACCACCCATATGGAAGTTGTCAGGGTTCCCTCCCCACTCTAAACTCTAGGGTAAAGACGTGGGGACCCGCATGAAGAGCTCCTAAGCTTTTTCTACCAGCTTAGGTTAAAACCCCCAAGGTACAAAATTCCCTGCACCCTGAGAAATGCTTCTCTCACTGCCACCATAAAGTGTTTTAAACAGGAATCCAGGAAAGGAACCACTTGAAGTTCCCCTTCCCCCCAAAATACCCTCTCAAGCCCGTACACCCCCTTTCCTGGGAAGCTTGAGAATAATCTCCTAACCAATTGGTTACACCGTGATCTAAAAACCGACTCCCGAGGTTTTAAAACCATAGAAAACAGTCAGGTTCTTAAGAGAAGGATTTTATTAAAACAAAGAAGGTAAAATCATCTCTGTAAAATCAGGATGGTAACTATTTTACAGGGTACTCAATTTCTAAACTCAGAGGGATTCCCCCCTCTGGACAAAACCTTAAAGTTACAGAAAAAACAGGAATAACCCTTCCCTCTAACACAGGGAAAGCTCACCAAGCAAAACAAACAGAAACCTACTCGCAATGCTGACTAAACTTACTTTAGAAAAGTGAGGTTTGGTGAGGAGATTGATTTTCTGCAGGTACTTCTTGTCTCCCAAGATCACTCTGACTCAGACAAAGCGCCACACACAAAGTCTTCCCCCCCTCCCAAGATTTGAAAGTATCTTGTCCCCTTGTTAGTCAGATGCCAGCCAGGTCAGGTGTCAGTCTGGCTACCTGAATTTCTTAACCCTTTACTGGTAAGAGGATTTTATAGCACTGCATCAGACCCTCTCCCCCGTCCCTTTATATTTATGACAGAAGTAGAACAAGAAATGTTCAGGTAGACACCATTAGGCCGATCTCTTTTTATGGCTTGTGGATTCCTGTGTGCTAACCCCACGTGCTTTTGTTTTGTTGTAACCTTTAAACTGGATCCCAAGAAAGCTACTCTTGGTGATTAATCCTTGCAGTTGCTCTTTTAAGATCTAGCAATAACCTAAGTTTTCCAAGGGTGTTTTCTTTCTTGTTTTTAAATAAAATTTCCTTTTTGTAAGAACATGACTGGATATCTGTGTCTTATGAGGTAAAGAGGTTGTGCATATATTAATCAGCTAATACAACCGCTGGGTTCTCCTTTTCTTTTGTTTCCTTTCTTGGCTTTCCCAAAGAAGGGGTGGAAAAGCCGAGGGGCCCCAGAAAAACTTCCCAAGAGAGTTCTTCTGGATTGGCAAAAGGCAGATTTTCACTTGGGTGGTGGCAGCATTACCAGGCTGGAGTGGCCAGTATTAATTTTTCGAGTCCTTGCAGGCTCCCACCTTCTGCACTCGAAATGCCAGAGTGGGGAATCAGCCTTGACAACATCCCCCTGGGAGACTTAAACCTGGTCCTGTCAGAGCTCACGGGGCCTCCCTTTGAGCCTCTAGCATTGTGCCCTCTGTTGGACCTTTCCTAGAAGGTCGCCTTTCTGGTAGCAATTACCTCAGTCAGGAGGGTCTTGGAGATTAGAGCTCTTATGTCAAAACCTCCATATAC
>NW_027055758.1:0-7000 GCF_011386835.1 Chrysemys picta bellii | reverse complement strand
GGGAGCAGTGGGGGCTCCGCCCCTCTGAGAATGGGGTGGTCGGGGTGTCCCCCAAAATGGAGCTGCCCAGAGCTAGTCACCATTTGTGGCTGTGTGACCCTCCCCCACAGTCTCTCCCCTATGAAATGAGGCTAATGCTCATTTTTCTTCCCACTGGAGCGCTGAGGATTGATGGCAGACAAATAATTAGAGAGATGGGGGGTGAGGGGGAATCTCTTTTATTGGACCAGCTCCTGTGGGTGGAAGGGACAAGCTTTCAAGCCCCACCCTGGAAGAAGAGCTGAGTTTGCAGACTTGTCCCTTCCCCCCCCCCCACAGAAATTGGTCCAATCAAAGAGATTCTCTCCCCCATCTTGTGTGTCTCGTATCCTGGTTGCCAGCTCGGTTTGGATTGATTAGAGCTTGGAGATCCCCTGGTCAATCTCAATGAGCAATTGTCTCCTGGGGCGGAGCCCTCTTCTCTCCTGCTGAGCTGCTTCTGTAGCTCACCAGAGTCCCCTTGTCTTGAATTCAAATCCTCGGCTGCTGCTTGATGAGAAATCGAGCGGAGCTTAAAAATTCCAGCTCTCAGCCACGGTACAGATGTGGGGGGTTTGTCTCAGCCCATTACAGAGCCAGCAGCCAGCTGCAAACCCAGCATCTGGCTCTGGCTGCTGGCCTGACCCTGCCCTGGAGCTCAGGGGGCAGTTTGGGTCTTGATGGCCCCGGCTGGCAGCGTGGATCGTGGGCGCTCACTGGCTCTGCCTTGTCTCTGTGCCTGCCAGCAAATCCCCAACGCGCACAAGGACTGGCTCTGCTCCCTGGCCTTCGTCCCCGGCCGCCCCATGCTGCTGAGCGCCTGCCGCGGGGGCGTGGTGAAGGTCTGGAACGTGGAGAACTTCACACCCGTTGGGGAGATCAAGGGCCACGACAGCCCCATCAATGCCATCTGCACCAATTCCAAGCACATATTCACTGCTTCCAGGTGAGGGCAGTGGGTAAGGCTAGGCCCCTGCGGCATGGGGGAGGGAGATCTGACCCCCAACTCACCCCAGTGCAGCAGAGCTGCAGGAGCTCTCCAAACCCACTGTTGCTCCCCCCATGTGGCAGGGCCTGGAAAGGCACTGGGAGCGAGGGATGGGAACAGCGCCGGAGCCGGGCTGCAGGCGGTTTGGTGTGGGGCAGCAGTCGGCTGCAGGGCCCCCAACCCCTCCCCATCTAGCCTCTCCTCTCCTCCATCTCTCAGCCATTGTTAGGTCGCCCCACAGTGAGGCTCTTCTGCCCCATCCAGTTATGCCAAGCGCTGGTCCTGCCCTGCCCCGCCATGCTTTTGGGATGCTCTTGCCAGCTCCTTTGATGTGCCGGGACTAGCCAGACCTGGTGCTGCTGGCCCTGCCACCCTCAGCGCAGAGAACGGACTTCCTGCCAACCGGGCACCAGCTCCTCCTCGACGGCGCCTTGTGCATCTCCAATGAGAGCACCACCGCCCCCTCCTTCCGCTCCCTGGCCCCTGTGCACAGCCCTGGCCCCCAGAGGGGGTCCCCGGGTTCACAATGTCTCTGGCACCGTCTCTGATCTCCTCTTTTCCGACCATGTCCCTTTTCTCCTTTCCTTTCTCTCCCCCCCCCCCCCTCTGTTTCTCTCTGTGCCGCAGTGACTGCCAGGTAAAGCTATGGACTTACGTGCCTGGGCTCACCCCCTGCCTTCCTCACCGCGTCCTTGCCATAAAGGGGCGTGCCACTAGCCTGCCTTGACCCTCCTCCTGCTCTCTCTGGCTCTCACCCTCTCTGGCTCTCTCTCCTTTTCTTTCTCTGTCTCTTCTCTCTCCGCTCTGGTCTCAGCTGCTTCTTAACAGTATGAGATTCTTTTGGATTTTCCCCCCATGTAGAGCTCTTTGCAAGAGGAGACTGTCCTCTTGCCCCCCACCTCCCAGTCCCCCAGGTGATTGGATCCAGCGGCCAGCTCGGGGCTGCATGGGGTTTGCCCATCTGACTACTGCTCCTCCTGGGCCACTGCTGGGGGAATCCCCGCCCCATCCCCACCCCCCACTGCGTCACTGGCCACTGCCAGTGAGGTGCCACTGGCTGAGCCTGCGCTCTGGCAGAGTGCCCCGTTACTGGCGCTCTGGGGGATTATCCCGCTGGCGGGCAGCTGGGCGCATCTGCTCCCTCCTTGCGCCGGTGCCCGCCCGCTTGGGGCACAGCGGCCTTGCTCTCCTGGGCTGCAGCGTGATGCATTTGGGGACGGGGGAGTTGGGGGCAGGGCGTGGCCTGTAGCTGATTGTCTCGCTGTGCTGCCTCTCCCAGCTGGGGCGGGGGCAGCCCCCGGCCTCACTTCCTCTCTCTCTTCCTTCCCCAGCGACCTGACAGTGAAGCTCTGGAGCTGGAGAAGATTGCTGAACGGCCCGACCTAGGCACTGGAAAGGCCGGAGCCAGGGCAACTGTCAGGCTCCCTGGCGGGCCCAGGCCCCAGCCCCTCTCCCTGGCTGTGAAGAGCTGGGAGCGGCCTGGCCTGTGTGTGCTCCAGTTTCCAGGACTCTGGGGTGACGGCGTCTCAGCTGGGGCTTTGTGAACTGCCCGCTTCCACGGCTAGGGGGCGTCATTCCCGTCCAGCCCCACGCTGGGTTTCCATGATGCAGAAGGCTTTCTGCTGACCAGGGCGTGGCCAGGCACTGCTTCGGGACATGGCCTTGCCAGCCACGGGGAGGCCCCCAAGCTGAGAGACTCAACGGGATCATTCCAATCTGTCCCACAGCCCGTTCAGCAGCCCCAGATCCTGGATGTGTGAGAGGGATCCTGCCACCTGCATCCTGCTGCTGGCCTCTGCACCTCCTGGGTGCCTGGGGTCTCATTCCTTCTGCAAGCGGCTGCAGGCCCCTCTCCACGCTTCGTCGTTCAGCAGAGCTGGGATCTGCCGGCCGGTACCGAAATACGGAGAGGGCTTGTGTGCTGCCGACCCCAGCCTAGCACCAGCAGGGTGCATGGAGCCCCGTTCGCAGCACTGGCTGCGGTACCATCCTGGAGCTGGGACTCACTCTGTCCCATCTGCTACCATGTGTGCTGCAGGGGCAGGGCTGACTAAGGTCTAGCACCCCACGGCTCACCCCTTTCAGGCCCCCAATTAGCTGTTAGCACCGTAGAGCCAGAGTGCTAGCCCGGTTCCCACTAATCACTGGTGACAGGGCACAGTGTCCACTTCAGAAGCTGACTCCTTTAGCCCCCAAAGCCTTGGGGGAAGCCTGTGGTTCCGACAGGTCCCATCCCTTATGCTCCTCAGGACACAGTAGTAACCCCCCTTCTGAGGGCCCCGTTCTGCAGCCCTTATGTTGGGCAGGGCCGTGGGCCTGCAGCAGGAGACTTTGCTTGGCAGCGCTCCCCAGCATAAGGGTTACAGACCTGGGGCCGCACTACTCGGAAGGTGGAGTCTCATGAGCAACGGGGTGTCCCAGCACTGACTCTCTCCCAGGACCCTGTTTCCTTCCTGGTCCTTTACACTCAGCCCTTCCACCTCCCGCTGACCCCCATTTCAGGTACGATCCCCCAAAGAGCACAAGGGTCAGTTTTTTCTCTAAGCTGACAGCGTCTCCCATGCCACCACCCCCTTCAGCCCTAGAAACAAAGTCACTTGCTTTAAGATTCCAAGGCAAAGTTTCTCTCTGGCCAGAGCTAGGTTGTGGGACCCAGGGGAGTAGGACAAATGGCCTTCATCGGTGGCCTCTTCAAAGGCAGTGGGCCATTGGCACTGGGACTGACCCAGAGCGGGGCTCGTTCCACCCCTCCCTGCCATACCCCAAAGTTCCACCCCGCGATTCTTCTGGTGCCCAGCCCTGCAACTCTTAGCTGAATTGTCCCATGCCTCACCCTGTTCGTCCAGGGGCTCCTCCACCTTCCACTACAGCCCTGCTTTACCCTGGGACAATGCCCAGCCTGGAGTGTAGTCTGTCTGCATGATCCCCACCAGGCACTGGCAGGAGCACTGCTTTACATTAAGGTTCTTTTGGTGATGGGCTAACCTTACCCCTGTCCTGCATTTCCAGTGTGAACAGCTGTCGATGGAAACCCAGACAGTAGAGATGGAGCAGGACTAACCGTGGTCACTTTGTCTAGCCCTCACCCTGTGTCTATACTACAGAAGTGTTGCAAACAGCAGGTGCATTTTCCTGCCCGGATAGGATTTTGAAGATGTTAACGCTTGCTACGGCTTTCTCGCTGTATGGGTTGTGGGATCCATTGGAGCGGTCTGTGTTCTGTGTACAGGAGAAGATGTGTAGATCTTTTATACCTCGATGTATTACTGTAATTACAATTATTTAATCAATAAAATGAATAAAAGCATTAAAGTACATCAAAAAACATCAAAATGAAACAGAGGATTGCTATGTACAGGGTTGGAGATTGCATGTGAGTGATGTTTGTCCATTGTTATCGATGAAGACCTCAACCACTCATTCTTTCGATGACCGGGCTCTGTAGGTCTGAAGATGACTGATCAGTCCGATTCGAGCGTGGAACGTCCTGTCACATGTCGGGCAGACATGTAATGGCACTGTCGATGATGTACAAGCAGCTCTGGACTTGCGCAGCTCACGCTTTTTTTCAGCCTCAGCAATTCGCCTCGCCTCAGAGGTATTACTGCCTGTGTGAATGAATGTATAGCCACAGCCTGACTGGGACAGCTGTCCTTCGTTAGCAAGGCGAGTTTCGCTAAGGGCTGCAATGTCAATGTTGTAGCGTGCGAGCTCTCTAGCGACACGTGCTTTTCTTCTCTCCGGTCTATCTGCCGTGATGTTGTCCAGTAACGTGTGCACATTCCATGTGCCAATAGTGATCGGTGTCACTCTGTTTTGTTTTTATACGACCGCTTTTGTGGGATCCCCGCCAGCCGCGGTATGCTGGCCAAGGTAAGGTGAAGCAGGCAATGTTTAAGGCACCTTTTCTAGCCCCCTCCTCATTCTACGGAGGTGAGCAGTGCAATCCTGAATAGGGCTGCTCAGTCGCTCAAGAAGATGCCGAGCTCCACTGCTGCTTCGGTCAGTGAGGAACGACCATTATGCCTGAGCCGCCTGTGTGCAGGTCCGCAGCTACAGCTCCCAGTGTATCCACACCCGCTGCTTCGTCGCTCGCCCATCGCCACAGGACTTGATATGATGTAATAGGATACGATATTATGTCGAGACTTGCGCATGGATTGGATTAAAGTGAGGGAGAGTTGCGCGACGTCAGCCTCACTCTCTCTTCCCAGTTCCTATCTGTATCCAGTGACAAGACAGAAGTCGAGACGGCTGGAGATAGGGCAGGGCGCAGTGGATGACCAGGACGCCTACGTGTCTTGTCGTGCTCTTAAGCGTTCCACAACGCTTGCTGTCATCGCCTTCCTGACCATTGAACCAGGTTGCCTCAGTCAGCCAGATCCAGCCTTCGCATGCAATGGGTAGACAGGCCCTAACTCACAGAGAGTCTCATACTCATCGGCTACCCTCACCTGGTTTAGCCCACCGGTCGAGACGGTCTCCGGGGTGTGGCCGCTGTCACATGCTGACAGCTACTTGGAGCCACAGGTGAGAGCTGGGTATTGTCAAGTGGGGACCAAAGTGGATGAGCTACTCCTAGGAGTACGACTGCTCCCCCATCAGAGGTACTACCCCTCCCTGACAACCCCATGTGAGTAGGTAACCGCTCGATAGCTTTCATCACCATATAGTTTTTGACAGGTTACCACACCCCATCCCCATTGCCGGCGCCGTCCCCATTTTTCTGTGTTTTGCCGGGGGAAAGTTGCGTGCTTGTGTTTTGACATATTTAGAGAAAAAAGTATGAAAGACTAGAAAGAGAGGCTGTAAGGGGTTTGCAGCTCCCTCCCCGTCCGTCTGGGCAGGAGACAACACTAGGGTGACCAGACGTCCCGATACTTAGGTATTTGTCCCGCGTCCCGATTGATCTTCGGTCGGGACGCTGCACTCCGCTTTTTTATTATTTTTTTTTCCTCCGCCGGCAGCACTCGGCTGTTCTCGGCTTTTTTTTTCTTCTCCTCTGACTGCCAGCAGCACTCAGCTGTTCTCCGTTGGTTCCCCCCCCCCTCCTAAAAACCAGAGGCTGAAGGGATGCATACCTAAGGAAGGGTGCATAATCTCCTCTGACTGCCCGCAGCACTCTGCTGTTCTCAGCTCCCGCCCCCGACTGCCGGCAGCACTGGGCCACAGTAGGGAATTGGGAGAGGGAGCTGTTTGTGTCCTTACACTGGCAGCAGAGGGTTTTTTTGCTCCACCAGTGACCCACCCCCCACCCCCCTTGTGTCCCGATATTTTCTTCCTGTCATCTGGTCACCCTAGACAACGCCCCTCGCTATGATACTTCTGGGATACCTTGGTTCAGGGGAAAATTAGCTCAGTGTTAATGGTTCAGGCCTGCAGTCAGACCGAGCAAAGATAGAGAGTCTGTGTCATAGGGCAACGGTGAGGGATGATCTCTTCCGGCCTCTAAGTGCCCTCTACAGGCTGGTGTCTCGCCTGCCGCTGGTCCCGGTGTACCTCCCAGACCCCGGTACCCCTCTACGTCAGGGTCCTGCCCCCGGCAGTAACCCACTATCTGGGTGTCCAGGGGAACCCCCAACCCTCTAACCACACCTTGCCTCAGTGGCTACTGCCAGTCACTGTCTAGTCCCCGCTCACTGGGGCGGACTGCAGTATATAAACCACGCATCAGCGGCAAGGGGGGTTGGACCAGCTGCCTCTGCCTATCTCTCGGGTGCCCCTCTGCAGCCCGAGTACCTTTTGTAGGTGTAAGAGTATCCGGACTCACCCCTGCGGCACCTCCTGCTGGTCGTCCAGGGAATTAGCTCTCCAGCCTCTGGAGCGCCCTCTGCAGGCCAGTGATCCGCCTGTCCTCTGCACGCAGGCTCCCGTGTCCTTCCCAGGACCCCGGTGCCCCTTGCTCTGGGTGCTGCCCCCTGGCAGTACCCACACATGCTAGGTCTCCCCTCCCAGGTGAACCCCTACCCACTAACCCCACCTCACCTCAGGATA
>NW_027055757.1:0-7000 GCF_011386835.1 Chrysemys picta bellii | reverse complement strand
AGCTGCTGTTGGTGTTGATCTGTAATTCAGAGGAGCAAGGAATGGATCTTCCTGCTGTCAGATGTTTTTGGCTGTCTGCGCAGCTCTCTCAGGCTCTCCATTCGCTTGTGAGTAATGTGGGCTGCCAGTGATATGAGCAAAATCATATTTCATTCAGACTGACTTAAATTCTGCTGCAGTGAATTGTCCATCACTAGTTGTTCTGGATACAGAAATGAGCAAACGTACACTTCAGTTTCTCAATAACACTGCAACATGTTATGTCTTTCAAGTACATTATTTCTATATAGCTGGAAAAATAGTCCACAATGACCTGGCAATGATGTCCTCTGAATTCACAAAAATCTGCAGCTAGTCTTTCCCAGTTCTCTCTCTTGTAGAGGTGGTTGTTCACTGGTTCAGCATTGCCTCTTAAGTTGATTTGGACTAGATCACCTTTCAAAAGCCCAATAGCATCAGATCCTCAAGTTCTTCCATCTTTCTCACTAGGCCCATCATGGCTGCTACACTGCAGCTGAGAAGGTTGTTGGTCTTTGATCTCATACACACGGAACGCAAAGCTTTTGTCTTTGTAAATTGGTTCGGTGATGAACTGGCCCATGAAGTTCAAAATCCCTTCAGGGAGGGTCAGAGCTGTGTGACATCAGCTCTCGAGTCAACTTTAAAGTCAATAGTCTTGCTTTGAATATTCAATGTCACACTCCAGGCGGGCGCCATGTCATCACAAGTGATAGATCCCAGAATCAATGGGTCTTGATTGTCTTCAATATGAGTCAACTCCCTGACTTCTTCAGTGTAACGAACAGTTGCAAAATGTCCATATTTCAGGCATTTATTACAGCATGCGCCTCTGGCTGGACATGTATCATCCCTTGGGATATGACTTTTCCACACCTTGTGCATGTAGACTGCCATTTGTCCCTCTTAGCCTGCGAATTCTCTCTCCTTACCTCAGGGATTTTATGAGAAAGACTTTTAACACTTAAGTGTCTGTTTGTAGCTTTTAAGCTAGTTGCAGGGTTTTCAATTTGCTTTTGCCTGTTGTTTGACTAATTCTGACTCTTGCTAGCTGTATAGCTGTGGGTAGAGTTAAATCTCTCTTCGGCGGTAGCTACTGTGAAAGGTTTTTTGCAGTGTTGTTGTAGCTGTGACAGTCCCAGGATATTAGAGGTAGGTGAGGGAATATCATTTAGACCTCACCTGGCTTGTCTCTATGAAAGGTTTTTATCTTTTAACCCAATAACCAGCCTGTTTCTGAAATTTTCATGTTTTACATTCCCCAAATCACAGTTTTCAGCCAGGGGATGCAGAGGTCTTCTAAAACTTTCAACATTTTCCCCTGGTTCTTGAATTCTTTGCTGAAAACATGCTCTTTAATAAACCACATTTCCCTTGGTTATAAAGTGTGCATCAATCCTGACCACAACCCTTGCATAGTTGTCTTTGTGATGGTCTTCAGTAAAGTCAAAGGAGGTAAAGATATGCTCTGCGTGCTTCTCCATAGCCTAAATTAGAGTCAATACCTGTATATCCCCAGTTCCTTTGTGCAGCTTGTTTGCAATGCAAAATCGTGCCAAACATTGTTTCCAGTCTGTCCATTGTGAAGGGTTATGAAAGGTGACGTTCTCTGGGGAATCAGAGTGGGGCATGTTGATGAGGTCCTGCAAACTTCGTTGCTGTTCCTTCCGTCTGCAACCTGTGTTGCTGTTTTCCTTTGGTTTCTGTTCTTAGTTTACTCCTGACACCATATCATGTTCTGCACCAGATATGTACTGCCTACAGAGCTTGTTTACACACACCAGATGGACAGTGCTTAATTTGTAATGAAAGAGGTGCTGGGGCTCAAGCAATTTTTTTACAATCATAACTGATGCAGCAAGCCCAGAGGTGCCAGGGCTAAGCCCTGGCAAAAGTTGAGCACTGCAGATGGGTTCATCATAAGAACCGTTAATGCTCTGCTGGATACAGCTGAGGTTCATTGAAATAAGGTATTTTACAGAGCATCACCTAGTAGTCGAACAGTATCATACAGGGTAACATGCCATTACACAGGTAGCCTGGCTTGTTTGCTAGACTCCATCCCATGTTAATCTTACTAGCCAGCTGCTCCTGCCCCCGGTGTCAGCTCAGAGCAGCCGGGCAGGCTCTGCACAAAACTTATGGGAGCGGTCTGGGGGCATCAGAGCTGCACTGCAGTGGGCATAGGCAGATGTTGAATTGGCACCTCGCTGGTCTTCCCTCCAGTTGTTGAGGCCTATTTGCCTTTCCCTGGTGATGGGCGTTGTGTTCATTAACGCTATTTGGATTTAACACCCCCCCCATAAAGAACCTGTTCTGTTCCCCCCGGGCCCGAGAGGGGTTTGGTTTAAAGGGCTCGCACCAGGGCGAGATCCTGCAGCTGGGGTCCAGGAGACCCTGGGAACAGCTTGAGCCGGGCCTGTGCCACTACTAAATAAAGAGCGGCAGGGTCCCAGCAAAGTTCGGCAGGGCTGAGGGTAGTATTTAGTGTTGTGAAAGCTGGGGAGGTGGGTGGACGCTCCAGGAGCCCCCACTGGGGGTTACCCCTAGAAGGCAGTAATGGATGGGCCCCTTTCTCCTGCCCACTTGCTGGATCTCACCATCCAGTGGGGGACTGGACATCAGTCTGGTGAACGTGTCGGCGGGGGCTAGTTTGTGGTTATGAAAGGCCTGGGGAGAACTAGGCCCTCCTTTGACGCTGCGCTGCCATGAGAACGAAGGGGAGAGGAAAGGGTGGTAGCTGCAGAACCTACAAACGGAGCCGTTTCCTTATGGAGCTCCCAGGCCAGCTGTGGGATTCCTGGCCAGGGAGAGGAGGGGCAGGATTTTCACCAGGGTACCATCACTTGTCACCCTGGAAGCCAGCAAGAGCATTGCAGCACCCTGTGCTGCAGAGGCCCCCTCACTGCATGCAGACTCAGGAATGCATGTCCTTCCACAAGGGGAGCCTTGTCCCCAGGCTGCCCTGATCCTTGTCAGCAGGCCTGCAGGACACAAGGGTTCCCATCCTTTCTGCCATACGCTCTGAAGGAGAGTGAGGTAGCAGAGGAAGGCGGGAATGGGCTCACATCATTTACAACAATCCTTTTTCTGGCTAGGACCATACACAGGCCCTGCTAGCCCACCCGCCAGCCCCCATTCACAGGTCCGCAGTTTGAACGGTCTCCTATGGGCCACCAGGCCTTACATCATCAATGAAAGGCAGGAGTTTCTCAGCCACTTGCACAGCCGCGCGGCTGGCGCTCTGCCTGTCCATGCCGGCAAGGATGTTTTTCAGCACGGTGATGGCCTCGGCGATGATGTCCCTGTCTACCTCCTGTAGTTGCTCCAGGACCTCTGGCAGCAGACGCTGGAGTTTCCCCACCTGCGTGAAATGAGGAGCTGCTTTACAAAACACCCTCCAGTGACCCACAAGCCATTTCCAAAACAACGTCCACCTCCCCTGCAGACAGAAGCATGGGAACTAAGGGGGTGCTGCAGCACTCCCAGGTTTTACACGGGGCTCTGCTCCTGGCCCCGCTCACAGGGCCCCAGCTGCCAGCCCTGCGCCAACCCCCATCTGTGGCCCCAGCCTCGGTCCCCTTGCTCCATCCACCTCCCCCGCCCCCGGCTCCTGGAGCCATGGCCCTGCTCCTGAGCCCAGCTCTAGGGGTGGCAGGGGGTGTGGGCAGGGGTAAGGTGGGGTGCAGCACCTCCACTATAAAAAGTCTTCCAGTGCCCCTGCCTCCAGGTGACATGTTAGAACCTCAAAGCCTTTGCACAGCCAGCTAGGATCACGGGCAGCAGGCCCGGCTACCTGCAATATAAGCAGCTGCTTCCTTGTACCCCAGATCTCAGGGGATGGTATTTATTAGCGGGTATCATCTGTGGAAAGTTCTCTGCACAACACATTGACCCCAAATAAATCAAGTCTATTATTGTTATAGGGGTTCAAATAGCACCTCGAGGGCCTATCTGCAATCAGGGCTTGTGCTGGGGGATTTCCAGGCACAGTAAGAGACGTCCCCTGCCCTAGAGCTTACAGGCTAGGCACACAAAGGAAGGATTTCTATCCCCATTGTACAGACATGGAGCTCAGGCACAGAGAGGCTACGTGACTCGCCCATGGTCACCCAGAGAGTCTGGAAGAGCCAGGAACTGAACCTGGGTTCTCCCGAGTCCCTGTCCTTACAGCCCAGCCTAGAGGAGGGAGCCAATTTTGCACACGAGTTCTAGGGTTGGTCTGTTACTAAAAGCCAGATTCAATCATTTCTGTATTTGGTTTTTGAACCTTTCAAAGACAGCCCCACAAAACATTTTTGGAGAGGGTCCAGAGAAGAGCTTGAGAACATGACCTATGAAGGAAGGCTGAAAGAATTGTGTTTGTTTAGTTTGAAAAAGAGAAGACTGAGAGGGGACATGATAGCAGTTTTCAGGTATCTAAAAGGGTGTCATAAGGAGGAGGGAGAAAACTTGTTCACCTTAGTCTCTAAGGATAGACCAAGAAGCAATGGGCTTAAACTGCAGCAAGGGAGGTTTAGGTTGGACATTAGGAAAAAATTCCTAACTGTCAGGGTGGTTAAACACTGGAATAAATTGCCTAGGGAGGTTGTGGAATCTCCATCTCTGGAGGTATTTAAGAGTAGGTTAGATAACTGTCTATCAGGGATGGTCTAGGCAATATTTGGTCCTGCCATGAGGGCAGGGGACTGGACTCGATGACCTCTCGAGGTCCCTTCCAGGCCTAGAATCTATGAACCTATGAAAATCTCAACCGGCATCAGGGAAAAAATGTGTCAAATACAGGCTAACCGGTTCCGGAAGAAAAAATGAACCACAAGCAAGTGAAAACCAGGCTGAGGCTCATGGAACGGTGGGAATGGTGTATGACAAAGAATTACAGTCACGCCCTCTCCATGTCTGATAGAATCGTAGTCCGGGTTTAATAAACCGGACTGACCCGCTATTCTCAAGGTAAGTAAATTATCATTAGTGAGAGTTGCCTTCAGATTGTCTCCTCTTTACCAGGCTGCCAGATCTGTGTATTTAAGCCCCAAGGGTTTTCTCTGCCTTCACTATACTGTGTGTATCAAACTTGTTATGAGATCTTAGCAGCAAAAGGCCCCTGTAGAGCTCTTCAGAGGAGCAAGTGCTGCGGGACAGAGCCGTGACGTCAACAGTTAAAACCTATGAGGCTTTAAAAGGGGATTTGTAGGAAAAAATGGTTCCTAATTGAAGCGAAATGGCTCTGTCTGGGCGTCCCTGATCACTGGTGTCGCCAGCATTCCCTGGGGTCTAGAGTCCACAGCTCTGCTGCTAATCTAGTGCTAGGGTTCTTTGGATCACAGAGACCCCAGACACAATCAGGCCCGGCAGTGCCAGGTACTGCACACACCCAGAGACACACCCCGCAGGAGCCAGGCTTGGAGACTTGCCCAAGGTCACCAAGCAGGTCAGTGACAGAGCCAGGAATAGAAGCCAGGGCTCCTGACTCGAGGCCAGGGCCATGTCCCCATGGAAGGTTTCAATGACCCCAGCCCTGCAACAGCTCCCTGCGGTTCTGGGTTTATCCCCCAGCCCTCCTCCCCTCTCACCTTCTCTGGGCACAGGGACAGGTTCAGGAGGCCTTTGAGCGCCAGCCAGCGCACCACAGTGTTGGGGTCTCTCAGCTGCCCACTCAACTGGTCCAGGATGGCGTCTTCCTGCTTATTGCCAAGGTCAGGGCACTGGAGGAGCTAACACACCAACAGTGAAACAAGCTAGAGAACGGGGCTGGACCCTCACGACTCATCTCTGCCAAGGGGCCCTTAGCTCCAGCTGCCACGGGCACAGCATGCGCTGTACGCCGGGCACCGCGATTGGTCACCGTGTGTGCCCCACTGAAACGCTGCTAGCGCAACGGGCCCTCGAGGCTCCAGCCGAGATCAAGGCCTACCCTGCTCCCTCACTAAGGCTCAGCTGCATGCGGAGCAGGGAGGGAGGGGGCTGCAGCCTTGTGTTCCAAAGGGCCGCCCGGTCTACGGGGGGCAGGTGAATTGGCCGTGGATGGGCCCGGCCTGCGCATGGCATACGGACGTCAGAGGGGGCTTCAGGGCCGAGGTCACACAAGGGACCATTCTATGGAGCTGAGCCTTGGGGAACAAGAGACACCCGACCCTGGGCTTTGCTCCAGCCCCGCAACACCAGCTGGGGCCGGTAACAATGTCCAGAGTCAGTGACTCCACCCCTAGGGCTTTAGGAGCTTTCCCTGCCCCTGGGTCACCCACCCAACCCCAGAGCCACCTACTCCTCTCCTGGCCATAGGCATGGGCGGCGAGTTCTATGGGCCCCCGGTGCCTGGGCACCATGGGCCTCGGCCCCGCCTTCTGCCCCCACGTCTCCCGGGCCATTTAAAAGAGCCCGGGGCCCCCACTCACCACCCGCAGTGCAGCGGAGCTGAGCGGCTTCCTGCCTGCTTGCTCCACATGGCTGCCGGCCCCTCCCTGCGGCCCCTGAGTGGGGTGGGTCTGTGTCCCACTGTCACGGAGTGTGGGGGAGTCAGGGCCCCGCACCCCCCACTTCCTGTGATTCACCGTGACTCTCACCAGCCAGTAAAACAGAAGGTTTATTAGATGACAGGAACACAGTCCCAAGCAGGGCTTGTAAGTACAACCAGGACCCCTTCAGCCAGGTCTCTCTGGGGGGCAAGGATCTTAGACCCCAGACTTGGGGTTCCCTGCCTCTTCCCACCCAGCCCAAAACTGAAACCAAAACCCCTCCTGCAGGCTCTCTCCTCCTCCTTCTCTCCCCCTCTCCCTTTGTCCAGTTTCCAGGGCAAAGGTGTCGACTTGCCCCACCCCCCTTCCTGGCTCAGGTTAACAGGCTCAGGTACTGTCCCTCACCTAAAGTCATCCCCTGCTCTCCCATCCCCCATGCAGACAGTCCAGTAAAACTAACCGACATATCCAGGTCAATCCACCCCGCTCCCTACTGCGTCACACCCACCCCAAGCGCCCCTGCAGCC
>NW_027055756.1:0-7000 GCF_011386835.1 Chrysemys picta bellii | reverse complement strand
TGCCCACTTCCTCACTGGCACCAGGCTAGACAGCCGGCACCGGGGCACTTGGTAGACGTGCGCCGCCCAGCCAGGAGCTCGGGGAAGGCTCGGTGTGGCTGGCGATGCAATGGAAAAGCAGAGGCGGGCAATAGAAGATTCTCCTACCTGGAGTCAGGAGTGGACAGAAGCCAGCGTGTATATGGGCCACCCACTTTCTGCTACCAGTGGCGGAGCTGAAACGGCTGGATCAGCTTTCTCAGCGGCACGTGCCAGCTCTCGCTCTGCCAGAGCCAAGCCTGGCAGTGAGGGGATGAGGCTTTGGCAGCCAGCAGGGGGCATGTCACAATGGGCAGGCGAGTCACAAGCCAGCCAATGTGTGACTGCCCAGCCATGGGATGCCCCAGCCCAGATTAGTTTTGGCCTGGCCGGGGCTTTAGAGCCTGTCCTTCCCCACCGGGGTCATGGGAGGGACCTGTGATGGGTTGGATCACAGAAACCCCCCGGGAGCTGCCACCTGATGTGCCAAGACTACCTCTGCTCCTGTTTTCCCTGCCAGCTCAGGACTCCAGCGCCCTGTGTTGCTTAGGGTTACCATTCGTCCGGATTTACCCGGACATGTCCTCCTTTTTGTGCTAAAAATAGCGTCCGGGGGGAATTTGTAAAGCACTCAAAATGTCCGGGATTTCCCCCCTCCCCCGGCAGAGCAGAGCGAGCGGCTGGGAGGGCTGCAGGAAAGTCCCGGGCTGGACTCCGGAGCAGCTGTAGAGGAGCCAGATCCGCCCTGCATCCTGAGCCGGCAGCTCTCCCCTGCAGCCCGGTCCGGCAGCACTGTGCAGGGCCAGGGACCGGGTTTTGTTGTGCTGGGGAGTGCAGCCACGTGTCCGGCTTGCACAGAGCCCAACACCCTGTTCTGAGCAGCAGGGTAAGGGGGCCAGCGGGCAGGAGAAGGGGCAGGGAGGTTCTGGAGGGGGCAGTCAAGAAACGGGGGGGGCTTTTTGGGGGGAGTGGAGAAAGTTTTGGGCAGTCAGGGTACAGGTAGGGGGTAGGGTCCTGGGGGGCAGTTGGGGGGGGTCTTAGGAGGGGGCAGTTAGGGGACAAGGAACAGGGAGTCTTAGGTAGGGGGTGGGGTTCTGGAGGGCAGTTAGGAGCAGGGGTCCCAGGAGGGGGCAGTCAGGGGACAAGGAGCGGGGGGGTGGGGGGCTGGGAGTTCTGGGGGGGAGCTGTCAGGGGGCAGGAGTGGGGAGAGGGATCGGAGCAGTCAGGGGACAGGGAGCAGAGGGGTTTAGATGGGTTGGGAGTTCTGTGGGGGGCTGTCAGGGGGTGGGGAGTGGTTGGATGGGGCGTGGGAGTCCCAGGGGGGTTGGGGCAGTCAGGGGACAAGAGGCAGGGAGGCTTAGATAGGGAGTGGTGTCCTGGGGGGCAGTTAGGGGCAGGGGTCCCAGGAGGGGGCAGTCAGGGGACAAGGAACGGGGGAAGGGTTGGGGGTTCTGGGGGGGCGGGAAGTGGGAGGGGCAGGGGCGGGGCTAGGGCGTGGCTCCTCCCGTCCTCTTTTTTGCTTGCTGAAATATGGTAACCCTAGGTGATTGTGTCCCAGTGTTATCAGCCTTGAGGATCGGTTCACGCAGCCCCCTGAGAATGCCACTTCCCCTGTTCCCTTTGATCACAAACTAAAGACCAACAATCGGCCCCAGGACACCTTGGGGCTCCTCACTGTCACATGCTTTGTTATCCTTTGCTGCACCAGCGTCCAGTGAAGTCCATGGCTGCAAAATCACAGTCCCATCTGCAAAGCATGATAGTTCAGTTAATTCCTTGCAGGGTGGCTCTGAAGACTGTTCCCTGCCACATAATACGTGAGTCTCAAGAAACAAATATTGCGATTCCTTGCAGGCCAGCTCTGGTGGCTCCATAGGAAACAACAGCCATCAGCAGCATGATACAGCAAAACCAACATTCCTCTTGTCCAAAGTGGCCATGTCACTTCCCACCTGGCCTGGGCCACGCAGATCAGGCAGCTAGAAGGCAAGAAACAGCAAAACGAACACTTTAGAAAGACGCAGTAGCGAACTGGAGTAAAAGTGATATGGGAGGCTTCATGCACTGAGCCTTAAGACTAGTTGTATCTTTTGCTGAACCAGTTTGCACAACTTTGTGTTAATCTAGTCTATCAATTTCTTCCTATCTCTCTAGGCATATTGATACATGTTCATCATTGTGGTCGGGAAGGTTTTTTTATTTTTTAACCCACTACTTCAGAAAGTCTGTGAAACAGAAAGTCTCTGCCCCAACGATCTTACACACAAATCCAATAGAATAATGGTTTTCAACCTGTGGTCCCTGAACCCCTGGAGGTCTGCAGACTATGTCTAAGGCTTCCACAAAAGGTTGCTGTTACCATAGAACCGTGGTTTTCAACCTGGGTCTGTGGACCCATATCTAAGATTTCCAAACAGGTCTGGGCCTCCATATTGACATTTTTTTAGGGGTCTGCAAATGAAAAAAGGTTGAAAACCACTGAAATAGAAAAAGGCAGTTCAAGGGGAGGTGGAAATGAGAACTATTAAGAAAATGGTGGAGGCAGGGAAGTTTCCTTAGACATTTTTTTTACTTCCATCAAAATATCAAAAACTACAGTTTTTTGGCCAAACGCCCAAAATTTTCAGTTTTTGGCCACAAAAATTTGGATTTCCAGTTTTCAATGAAAAGTCAACATTTTGTTGAATTGAAAACTCATTGAAGAAGAGCTTTGATGGAGAATTTTTGACCAGCCCTAGTGGAGGCAGCATCGGTGAGGAGATGCCCTAGGTGTCCTCAGGGAACACATGGGTTAGTGAGAGGAAAGGAAGAGGTTTGGGTACAGGAGGCTGTTCTAAACATTGGAGGCTGGGAGAAAGAAGGACCAAAGCAGAGAATCGGAGGAGACAAAGGGAGCAGTTAGGAGGCAGGACTGGAGATCCCTAAGGAGCAAACAGTGTGCCCATGCTCCAGCATCTCTATCATGCTTTATTATTTATTATTATTATTATTGAATATTGGCTCTGTGATGGTAGATCTTAGGAGCCCCAGACAAGGAATGTAGAAGCCAGTCTCTACCCGAAAGGTCTTACAGTCTAAGCATTTGTGTGAGACCCCTTAGTTTTGTGGGTTTATTTAACATCTGAGTTGGAGCGAGCGCAGGAACTCCAGCCCTCGCTGGATCAGCAGAGCAATCTGTTGGTGCTGTTGCTGGATAATGGGTCTCTCAGCAGTCATGCTGCAAAGCCTCCCTCTGCCAATTATGTGTCTCTAATATAGGCATCGCTTTGTGTTCAGAATTTCTTACAGTTATTTTGGGTAAGTAATAATGCATGACTCAAAAGTACCATAGAGAGATAGATTGATGTCAACTGATATGTTTTTGGAAATAAAACTCACTTCCTGAAGTTGGCCTCAGAACAGAAGAAAATTGAGTCAAGATGCTCAGAGATTCTAGGCACTCCAGGTTGGTTTGGGCTCAGAGATCACAAAGAGAGAGGGTGCACCTGGCTTTGCTGACTGGCTTTTTCCTTCTTCAATGACTTACTGGAATCACCATGGCAATTCTCTTGCTGTCTACTTTTTCTTCTGGGTACTGTTCTCTCTTCCGGCACATGTGGCAGGAGCTAATGCGGGTCTATATCAGACTGAATGGTTTGTTCTTTTCTAATTAACATAAAAAGAGAGTCTCTCTGGAGGAGACAGAGTAAGACAGATTCGCAGCAGACCCAGCTAAGCTGCCCTTTCTTGGTATGAGGGGATTTTCCCAGCTGGTGTGAAGGCAGCTAGTGAGGTTGAGGCCGGATGGCACCAGTGTCCATCTGGTACCTTATGGAGGAAGCTCAGGGTGGGAACATCTCCCAGCTACTAGTCTGATTTGGTTTCTATCATGTGTATCGCAAGATTGAAGCTGGAGAAACTAAGTTCACTCCTCTCTTGTTATTCTCGCCAAATTGCTCACCTTGGACCCAATCCAAATCTATTAAAGTCAGTGGGAAAGCTCTCATTGTCTCTAGTGGGAATTGGATCAGACCCTGTGAGTATGTAGCATATTTTCCAATTATGCCATACCCACTGATTATATTTTATCTTAAACCAGATTGTAAACTCTTTGGGGAGGGACTATGGCTTCCTAATTTGTCTGTACAGAGCCTAGCACAATGGGGCCCTGATCCTGATTGCACTAATGTAATACAAATAAATAATAATAATAGTATCTATCTATCATATCTGGATTTTCACACTGCTTGCCACTATGCTGTCTCTGAGCTTTCTGTCCTTAATTGTTGTATAGTGCTGTTAATAGTTGCTGCTTTTCATCCCAGAGTTGACTACATTTCAGTGGTGGTTGAAGTAAAGTGTGCATGGACTTCAGATCATTTTTTAAAGTATTGTATGCACTTTGGGATCCTTTGGAGCAAAAAGTGCTCTATAAAATGTAAGGTTGTTACTCAATTGGGTTTTTCCTTTTACTGTCTCCAGTAAAGTTGTTCTCATTGTATTGGTTGTTACGGCACATCACACCAAAACACTTGGGAAAAAGGAAAAACACCAAGGTGCAGCTGAGAAGTGAATCTGAACAATATGCAAAGGGAACCTAGAACAGCTGTCCACACAAGGCACTAAACAGGTGGGAGGTCTTTAGTGGTGGTTACAGTAAGTAGGAGACCTCTGTGACAAAGGCAACCGTGTTCAAAATTGAAGGAAGGCTGTTAAGCCCCATGCAGCTGCTGGGAGATGAGGTTACAATGCAAATCTAAACAAAGCTTTTGCTAAAAGGAAATAGATCCTCCTATGTGCAGGGAGGTTGAAACTGAGCAAGTAGCTGCTTGCCATCATCAAGCTGAGCATTGGATTACAACAAACAGGGACTTGGAAAGAGAGGTAGGACACGCCCCCCAAACCCTTGAAGTGCAACTTCATTTAGCAGCTATTAGTACAAGGAAACTGTAAGTCTGAAACTGACTGTGATAAGCTGGCCAGCTTGGCTGCTTGCCATACCAGGCAGGTATGCTTGGGGGTTAACTGAGCCCGGATTTGTTCGTTAGCGGCTTGATTTCTTAACTTGGAGAGCAGTGGGAGCTGTGTTCAGTAAGAACAGTTTTACATGCTGCTAAGAGAATGAGCTGCAGTGAATACAAACGTTAGCAATTTACAGTGCATCAGATATAGGAGTAGTTATTTTTACTCAGTGATACGTATGCGATTACAAGGAAGTGCCGATCTGGTCCAAAGCTCTCAGCATTGTTGTGTGGGAGCCAAAACTGTGACTCTGATGGATTATTTGTCTAAAGATATATTAAACTTTTTGCCTAAACTACTGGGAATGGCAGAATCAAGCTGCCCACAAACCATAGACTAAATAGAATCCCATTTTTCTACGTAGTGTTTGTAGGTTGGTTGGTAGGGATGTGGCTACCATTCCACTTGAAAGGAATGCCATTCAGTACTTGCTCCAAAGGGCAAGTGGAGAGAGTGTATTCAGTATTTAGAAATCAAAACGCAACGTTTCTCTGTGACGCCAATGGGAACCTCTAGCCTGATTTCTGTAGTCTGTCTGTTTATTTCTAGAAAGTGACCAGGCACAGAATATCCTACAGCATTGGCTTACGAATGAAAAAATAATACAAGTCCACAAGCTGTCCTGAGGGTCTCTGTGTATGGAGCATATACTATACCAGGCACATCGTGCTGTGATAAGGGTGATCATGTTATAACATGAAATATCATTAAGGACTGCGAGGAATGGCATGTGTACTAAAGGTTCAGTCTGCACCATTGATGTGAATGGGAATTTTGTCACTAGCTTCAATGGAAGCAGAATCCGAGATGCTGTAGGGTCCAGCCTCATAAGCAAATGCAAAAAACTCACTGTTTTAAAATGAAGAGCCTTAAATAAAGCCACAGTGAGGTGGGAATCAGCAAAACACTTTATAAACTGGATTGAAAAATCCTCTCTTGTGGATCAGGGCTTTGTCCCCTGAGCAACTGATTTGGCTTATGGGGGTGCAGATCGTATGAATCTCACAACGGGCGAAAAGGGGTGGAGGAAGGGAAATGTTTCCATTTGCTCATGTCCACAAAATGGGAGCCAAATCCAGCTTGCCTTACTCACAGGAGCAGTCTCACTGGTGCCTAGATTCTCCTGGGATGGATGGATGGATGGATGGATGAGTTCACAAGAGCACATCAGATAAGAGGTAGACCTAAACAGTATGTTGCACCAGAGAAATAGCATCAAGGTGAGTCCTTTAGAGAGGGGAAGACTCCAAGCTCAGCCTGCAAGTCAGATGCAGCCCATGGAGTTCTGCACTAAGAATTGCCAGAACCCTCCTGTTTAATAAAGAGATGCTGCATGTAATGCAGTAAGCAGTCCATTCCACGACTGCTGAATCCAGGCCAAGACAGACCTTATGTGGTAACTGTGAAGCACAAGCTGCATTTCCCAATCTGTGAGCTAGAAAGAGCTACAGAATTATGAGTAACCAGCATCCTGAAGACTCCTCAAGCCTCTTCTCTCTAGTGAGGGACACTACATTGGTGGCAAGGACATATGGATTGAGGCTCAACACCTGGTCTCATTCACGCTGCAAATGCAGTTTCACTGAAGGTCTCTAGAGCAGTGGTTCCCAAACTTGTTCTGCTGCTTGTGTAGGGAAAGCCCCTGGCGGACTGGGCCGGTTTGTTTACCTTCCACGTCCGCAGGTTTGGCCGATCACGGCTCCCAGTGGCTGCGGTTTGCTGCTCCAGGCCAATGGGAGCTGGAAGCGGTGTGGGCCGAGAGACGTACTGGCTGCAGCTTCCAGCAGCTCCTATTGGCCTGGAGCAGCGAACCGCGGCCACTGGGAGCCGCGATCGGCCGAACCTGCGGACGCGGCAGGTAAACAAACCAGTCCGGCCCACCAGGGGCTTTCCCTACACAAGCGGCAGAACAAGTTTGGAAACCACTGCTCTAGAGATACCAGTCATCTATCTCAGTGATACCCAGCCATCTCAACTACAA
>NW_027055755.1:0-7000 GCF_011386835.1 Chrysemys picta bellii | reverse complement strand
GCTGAGGTCCTGAAAAGGCCTTTGTGATGTCACTGCCACACCCACCCATCCCCGAAAGAGCTAATGTCCTGCTGCTGGCCTGACACTTTGAAGGTTTGAGCTACTCTCTGTGGATCACCCCACTCAATGCGTCTTCATTCTAGGAAGCAAGTGGGCTAGACAGTAAAACATCAGAGGCTGCTCCCAATGCTACACTCAGTGTTTCCAAAATTAGTAGACTTTATGGTCACAAGAGACCTTTAGAGCATCTAATCTAAGCCCCTGCATATCATAGGCTTCCTGTATAGTACAATAGTTACTCTTTGGGAACACACATTCCAGAAAGGCATCTAGTCTTCATTCAATGACATCAAGAGATGGAGAATCCACCACTTTCCCTTTTAGTGAGGGCCAGGGGGTTCCATTTCCCCTTCCACTAGCACCCCATTTACAGTGAGCCAGAGCAGTACCTGCAGCAGGGAGTGGGAGTTGCTGATGTCCACAGAGGCACAGCCCTTGCAGTGTCAACTTCCCACAAGGGGAGGTGAAGAGCACCCCCAGCAACACACAAACACACACACCACTCCTGGTGGTGGGAGGGGAACAAGAGAAAGCAAGGAGGGATGGAGGAAAAGGTAAAACGAAAAGGACAAGCCCTAATGTCCCCAGTGATTCTACGGCACAAAATCCCAGGTGGGCTGTAAAATTCTGCCACCTTGAACTAGTGTTTTCCATGCCTAGAATTCAGCTGGCACCAGATGGATCAGACTGCAGACTGAGCAGGTTAAAAACCTCTCCAAGGTTCTTACCTTCTCAACAGGCACGTCTGTTTTCTAGTAAAATCAATAAAAGGAGAAACTCGAAAGAGGTTCCTCCTCGCACTCACATACTTGAACCCTAATACTCTCTGAGTCCTAAAAAGGGAGACCTCGAGAAGAAGACTTGCTAAAGCAAAGCCAAAGGGGTCTCTGAGGTTTCCCTGGCCCTGCGCTCCTGTCCTGCCTGGCTGATGTCAGCATCTCTCTGTCAGGTAACCACCTCCCTAACACCTTTGACCCATAGGCTGAGCTCCAGGATAAGGCCTTTGTGATATCACTGCCACACCCAACCAAACCCTAAAGTGCTAATGTCCTGCTACTGGCTTGACACTTTGAAGGTTTGAGCTACTCTCTGTGGATCACCCCACTCAATGCATCCTCATTCTAGGAAGCAAGCGGGCTAGACAGTAAAACATCAGAGGCTGCTCCCAATGCTACACTCAGTGTTTCCAAAATTAGTAGACTTTATGGTCAGAAGAGACCTTTAGAGCATCTAATCTAACCCGCTGCATATCATAGGCTTACTGTATAGTACAATAGTTACTCTTTGGGCACACACATTCCAGAAAGGCATCTAGTCTTCATTCAAAGACATCAAGAGATGGAGAATCCACCACTTTCCCTTTTAGTGAGGGCCAGGGGGCTCCATTTCCCCTTCCACTAGCTCCCCATTTACAGTGAGCCAGAGCAGTACCTGCAGCAGGGAGCGGGAGTTGCTGAAGGCCTCAGAGGAACAGCCCCTGCAGTGTCTCAGGCACCTGGCGCAAGTGCCGGATGATGCGGAGCTGGTGCATCACTTTGGCCGTGACGTCCTCCTGCTGCAAGGGAACGAGAACCTGTCAGAGACTCAAAGGCCCCGAGGAATCAGGGGGAATTAAGGGCACCTGGAACCAGCAGTATTTCCACCCACCACCTGCCCACCGCTGAGGGATGAATTCACCTCCTGAACCCCAGAATGGAGTCTTCTTGTCCTTTCTAGTATCCTCCAGTGCCAACCCCCCTCCTTGTAGGATTAGAGTTTGCAATTCTAAGGAAGGGGAGAAGGGAGAACAGCAAAATAGAGACAATGGATTTCAGGAAGGCAGATTTTGGTAAGCTCAGAGAGCTGATAGGTAAGGTCCCATGGGAATCAAGACTGAGGGGAAAAACAACTGAGGAGAGTTGGCAGTTTTTCAAAGGGACACTATTAAGGGCCCAAAAGCAAGCTATTCCGCTGGTTAGGAAAGATAGAAAATGTGGCAAAAGACCACCTTGGCTTAACCATGAGATCTTGCATGATCTAAAAAATAAAAAGGAGTCATATCAAAAATGGAAACTGGGACAGATTACAAAGGATGAATATAGGCAAACAACACAGGAATGCAGGGGCAAGATTAGAAAGGCAAAGGCACAAAATGAGCTCAAACTAGCTACGGGAATAAAGGGAAACAAGAAGACTTTTTATCAATACATTAGAAGCAAGAGGAAGACCAAAGACAGGGTAGGCCCACTGCTTAGTGAAGAGGGAGAAACAGTAACAGGAAACTTGGAAATGGCGGAGATGCTTAATGACTTCTTTGTTTCGGTCTTCACCGAGAAGTCTGAAGGAATGCCTAACATAGTGAATGCTAGTGGGAAGGGGGTAGGTTTAGCAGATAAAATAAAAAAAGAACAAGTTAAAACTCACTTAGAAAAGTTAGATGCCTGCAAGTCACCCGGGCCTGATGAAATGCATCCTAGAATACTCAAGGAGCTAATAGAGGAGGTATCTGAGCCTCTAGCTATTATCTTTGGAAAATCATGGGAGACGGGAGAGATTCCAGAAGACTGGAAAAGGGCAAATATAGTGCCCATCTATAAAAAGGGAAATAAAAACAACCCAGGAAACTACAGACCCCAGTGAGTTTAACTTCTGGGCCAGGGAAGATAATGGAGCAAGTAATTAAGGAAATCATCTGCAAACACTTGGAAGGTGGTAAGGTGATAGGGAACAGCCAGCATGGATTTGTGAAGAACAAATCATGTCAAACCAATCTGATAGCTTTCTTTGATAGGATAACGAGCCTTGTGGATAAGGGTGAGGCTGTGGATGTGGTATACCTAGACTTTAGTAAGGCATTTGATACGGTCTCGCATGATATTCTTATTGATAAACTAGGCAAATACAATTTAGATGGGGCTACTATAAGGTGGGTGCATAACTGGCTGGATAACCGTACTCAGAGAGTTGTTATTAATAGTTCCCAATCCTGCTGGAAAGCCATAACGAGTGGGGTATCGCAGGGGTCTGTTTTGGGACCGGCGCTGTTCAATATCTTCATCAACGACTTAGATATTGGCATAGAAAGTACGCTTATTAAGTTTGCGGATGATACCAAACTGGGAGGGATTGCAACTGCTTTGGAGGACAGGGTCATAATTCAAAATGATCTGGACAAATTGGAGAAATGGTCTGAGTTAAACAGGATGAAGTTTAACAAAGACAAATGCAAAGTGCTCCACTTAGGAAGGAACAATCAATTTCACACGTACAGAATGGGAAGAGACTGTCTAGGAAGGAGTACGGCAGAAAGGGATCTAGGGGTTATAGTGGACCACAAGCTAAATATGAGTCAACAGTGTGATGCTGTTGCAAAAAAAGCAAACCTGATTCTGGGATGTATTAACAGGTGTGTTGTGAGCAAGACACGAGAAGTCATTCTTCCGCTCTACTCTGCTCTGGTTAGGCCTCAGCTGGAGTATTGTGTCCAGTTCTGGGCACCGCATTTTAAAAAAAGATGTGGAGAAATTGGAAAGGGTCCAGAGAAGAGCAACAAGAATGATTAAAGGTCTTGAGAACATGACCTATGAAGGAAGGCTGAAAGAATTGGCTTTGTTTAGTTTGGAAAAGAGAAGACTGAGAGGAGACATGATAGCAGTTTTCAGGTATTTAAAAGGGTGTCATAAGGAGGAGGGAGAAAACTTGTTCACCTTAGCCTCTAAGGATAGAACCAGAAGCAATGGGTTTAAAGTGCAGCAAGGGAGGTCTAGGTTGGACATTAGGAAAAAGTTCCTAACTGTCAGGGTGGTTAAACACTGGAATAAATTGCCAAGGGAGGTTGTGGAATCTCCATCTCTTGAAATATTTAAGAGTAGGTTAGATAAATGTCTATCAGGGATGGTCTAGATGGTATTTGGTCCTGCCATGCGGGCAGGGGACTGGACTCGATGACCTCTCGAGGTCCCTTCCAGTCCGATTATCTATGAATGTATGAAAAAAACACTGTTCTCCACCCCCACCCAGGTTGGCCAGGGAGGCGGCTCTAGCAGGGGGGGCAGGAGGGATTCTGGCAGCAGTGAAGTGGGTTGCGGGGAAGTTGAGATCTTGACCCAAGTCATCCCAGACACTAATGCTAAGCCACAGGATGGCAGCATCTAGTGTTAGTGGAGTCCAAACACTATTTCAACCCCACAGTTTTCGAGGAACAGGAGAAAGGACAAAAGAAGTAAGAGATGAAGAGAAAGGAAGGAGGGATGGAGGAAAAGGTAAAACAAAAAGGACAAACCCTAATGTCCCCAGTGATTCTACGGCACAAAATCCAAGGGATGGAATAAAATTCTGCCATCTTAAACTACTGTTTTCCATGCCTAGAATTCAGCTGGCACCACGTGGATCAGACTGAGCAGCTGCCAAAACCTCTTGGAGGCTCTTACCTTCTGAACAGGGACGTCTGTTTTCTAGTAAAATCAGTAAAAGGAAAGGAGAAAACTCGAAAGAGGCTCCTGCACGCACTCACGTACGTGAACCCTAATACTCTCTCAGTCCTCAAAGAAAGACCCCGAGAAGGAGACTTGCTGAAGCCAAGCCACAGGGTCTCTGAGGTTTCCCTGGCCCTGTGCTCCTGTCCTGCCAGGCTGATGTCAGCATCTCTCTCGGAGGTCACCACCTCCCTAACACATTTGACCAATAAGCTGACATCCTGCAAAAGGCCTTTGTGATGTCACTGCCACACCCAACCAAACCCTCAAGTGCTAATGTCCTGCTGCTGGCCTGACACTTTGAAGGTTTGAGGTTGTCATAACTATAAAGGGAAGGGTAACAGCTGTCCTGTGTACAGTACTATAAAATCCTCCTGGCCAGAGACTCCAAAATCCTTTTCCCTCTAAAGGGTTAAGAAGCTCAGGTAACCTGGCTGGCATCTGACCTAAAGGACCAATAAGGGGACAAGATACTTTCAAATCTTGGGGAGGGGAAGGCTTTTGTTTGTGTTCTTTGTTTGTGTGGGTGTTCGCCCTCGGGACTGAGAGGGACCAGACATCAATCCAGGTTCTCCACATCTTTCTAAACAAGTCTCTCCTATTTCAATCAAGGCGTGTTAGTTTTCCTTTGTTTTCTCAACTTGTAAATGTACCTTTTCCTAGAGTGTTTATCTTTGTTTGCTGTACTTTGAACCTAAGACTAGAGGGGAGTCCTCTGAGCTCTTTAAGTTTGATTACCCTGTAAGGTTAATTTCCATACTGATTTTACAGAGATGATTTTTACCTTTTTCTTTAATTAAAAGCCTGATTTTTAAGAACCTGATTGATTTTTCCTTGTTTTAAGATCCAAGGAGTTTGGATCTTGATTCACCAGGAGTTGGTGGAACGAAGGAGGGGAATGGTTAATTTCTCCTTCTTTTAGATCCAAGGGGGTTGGATCTGTATTCACCAGAAGTTGGTGGGAGGAAGGAGGGGGGATGGTTTATTTCTCCTTGTTTTAAGATCCAAGGGGTTTGGATCTGTATTCACCAGGGAATTGGTGAAAGGTTTCTCAAGGCTACCAAGGGGAGGAAATTAGCCTTGGGATGGTGGTTAAGCTTAGAGGTTTTCATGCAGGCCCCTACATTTGTACCCTAAACTTCAAAGTGGGGATACAGCCTTGACACAGGTACTCTCTGTGGATCACCCCACTCAATGCGTCTTCATTCTAGGAAGCAAGCCGGCTAGACAGTAAAACATCACAGGCTGCTCCCAATACTACACTCAGTGTTTCCAAAATTTGTAGACTTTATGGCCACAAGAGACCTTTAGAGCATCACATCTAAGCCCCTGCATATCATAGGCCTCCTGTATAGTACAATAGTTACTTTTTGGGCACACACATTCCAGAAAGGCATCTAGTCTTCATTCAATGACATCAAGAGATGGAGAATCCACCACTTTCCCTTTTAGTGAGTGCCAGGGGGCTCCATTTCCCCTTCCACTAGCTCGCCATTTACAGGGAGACAGAGCAGTACCTGCAGCAGGGAGCGGGAGTTGCTGAAGGCCTCAGAGGCGCAGCCCCTGCAGTGTCTCGGGCACCTGGCGCAAGTGGCGGATGATGCGGGTGCATCACTTTGGCCGTGACATCCTCCTACTGCAAGGGAACGAGAACCTGTCAGAGACTCAAACGCCCCGAGGAATCAGGGGGAATTAAGGGCACCTGGAACCAGCAGTATTTAAACTGTCTACCTGCCCACCACTGAGGGATGAATTCACCTCCTGAACCCCAGAATGGAGTCTTCTTGTCCTTTCTAGTAACCTCCAGTGCCAACCCACCACCTTGTAGGGTGAGCTCCTGCTACCTCCCCCTCAGTACCCTTGACAGCTGTTCTACCTCCAAACCACAGCTCAAGTTATCAGAACCCTCTTCTCCACCCCAACCCAGGTTGCGCAGGGAGGCGGCCCTAGCAGGGAGGGCAGGAGGGATTCTGCCAGCAGTGAAGTGGGTTGCGGGGAAGTTTAGATCTTGCCCCAAGTTGTCCCAGACACTAATGCTAAGCCACAGGATGGCAGCATCTAGTGTCAGTGGAGTCCAAGCACTATTTGAACCCGACAGTTTTGGATCAACTTCCCACAAGGGGAGGTGAAGAGCACCCCCAGCAACACACACACCACTCCTGGAGGTGGGAGGGGAACAAGAGAAAGGACAAAAGAAGTAAGAGATGAAGAGAAAGGAAGGAGGGATGGAGGAAAAGGCTAAACGAAAAGGACAAACCCTAGTGTCCCCAGGGATTCCACGGGACAAAATTCCAGGGAGGGAATAAAATTCTGCCACCTTAAACTACTGTTTTCCATGCCGAGAATTCAGCTGGCACCAGATGGATCAGACTGAGCAGGTTCCAAAACCTCTTGGAGGCTCTTACCTTCTAATTTTCAAGTGAAATCAGTAAAAGGAAAGGAGAAAACTCGAAAGAGGCTCCTGCTCGCACTCACATACGTCAACC
>NW_027055754.1:0-7000 GCF_011386835.1 Chrysemys picta bellii | reverse complement strand
CTGTAAGGTTAATTTCCATACTGATTTTACAGAGATGATTTTTACCTTTTTCTTTAATTAAAAGCCTTATTTTTAAGAACCTGATTGATTTTTCCTTGTTTTAAGATCCAAGGAGTTTGGATCTTGATTCACCAGGAGTTGGTGGGAGGAAGGAGGGGAATGGTTAATTTCTCCTTCTTTTAGATCCAAGGGGGTTGGATCTGTATTCACCAGAAGTTGGTGGGAGGAAGGAGGGGGGATGGTTTATTTCTCCTTGTTTTAAGATCCAAGGGGTTTGGATCTGTATTCACCAGGGAATTGCTGAAAGGTTTCTCAAGGTTACCCAGGGGAGGAAATTAGCCTTGGGATGGTGGTTAAGCTTAGAAGTTTTCATGCAGGCCCCTACATTTGTACCCTAAACTTCAAAGTGGGGATACAGCCTTGACACAGGTACTCTCTGTGGATCACCCCACTCAATGCGTCTTCATTCTAGGAAGCAAGCCGGCTAGACAGTAAAACATCACAGGCTGCTCCCAATACTACACTCAGTGTTTCCAAAATTTGTAGACTTTATGGCCACAAGAGACCTTTAGAGCATCTCATCTAAGCCCCTGCATATCATAGGCCTCCTGTATAGTACAATAGTTACTTTTTGGGCACACACATTCCAGAAAGGCATCTAGTCTTCATTCAATGACATCAAGAGATGGAGAATCCACCACTTTCCCTTTTAGTGAGTGCCAGGGGGCTCCATTTCCCCTTCCACTAGTTCCCCATTTACAGTGAGACAGAGCAGTACCTGCAGCAGGGAGCGGGAGTTGCTGATAGACTCAGAGGAACAACCCATGCAGTGTCTCAGGCACCTGGCGCAAGTGGCGGATGATGCGGGTGCATCACTTTTGCCGTGACGTCCTCCTGCTGCAAGGGAACGAGAACCTGTCAGAGACTCAAACTCCCCGAGGAATCAGGGGGAATTAAGGGCACCGGGAACCGGCAGTATTTCCACTCAGCACCTGCCCACCGCTGAGGGATGAATTCACCTCCTGAACCCCAGAATGGAGTCTTCTTGTCCTTTCTAGTAACCTCCAGTGCCAAATCCCCTCCTTGAAGGGTGAGCTGCTGCTACCTCCCTCTCAGTGCCCTTGACAGATGTTCCACCACCAAACCACAGCTCAAGTTATCAGAACCCTCTTCTCCACCCCCACCCAGGTTGGCCAGGGAGGCGGATCTAGCAGGGGTGGCAGGAGGGATTCTGCCAGCAGTGAAGTGGGTTCCGGGGAGGTTGAGATCTTGCCCCAAGTCATCCCAGACACCAATGCTAATCCACACGATGGCAGCATCTAGTGTCAGTGGAGTCCAAGCACTATTTCAACCACACAGGTTTGGATGAACTCCCCACAAAGGGAGGTGAAGAGCACCCCCAGCAATACACAAACACACACACACACACACACACACACAAACAAACCACTCCCGGTGGTGGGAGGGGAACAGGAGAAAGGACAAAAGAAGTAAGAGATGAAGAGAAAGGAAGGAGGGAGGGAGGAAAAGGTAAAACGAAAAGGACAAACACTAATGTCCCCAGTGATTCTACGGGACAAAATCACAGGGAGGGAATAAAATTCTGCCACCTTGAACTAGTGTTTTCCATGCTTAGAATTCAGCTGGCACCAGGTGGATCAGACTGAACAGGATACAAACCTCTCCGAGGCACTTACTTTCCTCAAAGAGAGACCTCAAGGAGGAGACTTGCTGAAGCAAAGCCAGAGGGGTCTCTGAGGTTTCCCTGGCCCTCATGTCAGCATCTCTCTCTGATGTCAGCATCTCTCTCTGAGGTCACCACCTCCCTAACACATTTGACCAATAAGCTGACGTCCTGCAAAATGCCTTTGTGATGTCACTGCCACACCCAACCAAACCCTGAAGTGCTAATGTCCTCCTGCTGGCCTGACACTTTGAAGGTTTGAGCTACTCTGTGTGAATCACCCCACTCAATGGGTCTTCATTCTAGGAAGCAAGCCAGCTAGACAATAAAACATCAGAGGCTGCTCCCAATGCTACACTCCGTGTTTCCAAAATTACTACACTTTATGGCCAGAAGAGACCTTTAGAGCATCTAATCTAAGCCCCTGTATATCATGGGCTTCCTGTATAGTACAATAGTTACTTTTTGGGCACAAACATTCCAGAAAGGTATCTAGTCTAAATTAAATGACATTAAGAGATGGAGAATCCATCACTTTCCCTTTTAGTGAGTGCCAGGGGGCTCCATTTCCCCTTCCACTAGCTCCCCATTTACAGTGAGCCAGAGCAGTACCTGCAGCAGGGAGCGGGAGTTCCTGAAGGCCTCAGAGGCGCAGCCCCTGCAGTGTCTCAGGCACGTGGCGTAAGTGCAGGATGATGCGGAGCTGGTGCATCATTTTGGCCGTGACGTCCTCCTGCTGCAAGGGAACGAGAACCTGTCAGAGACTCAAACGCCCCGAGGAATCAGGGGGAATTAAGGGAACCTGGAACCAGCAGTATTTCCACCCAGCACCTGCCCATCAATGAGAGATGAATTCACCTCCTGAACCCCAAAATGGAGTCTTCTTGTCCTTTCTAGAAACCTCCAGAGCCAACCCCCCTCCTTGTAGGGTGAGCTCCTGCTACCTCCTGCTCAGTGCCCTTCACAGATATTCCACCTCCAAACCACAGCTCAAGTCATCAGAACCCTCTTCTCCACCCCGACACAGGTTGGGCTGGGAGGCGGCTCTAACAGGGTGTGCAGGAGGGATTCTGACAGCAGTGAAGTGGGTTACAGGGAGGTTGAGATCTTGACCCAAGTCATCCCAGACACTAATGCTAAGTCACACAATGGCAGCATCTACTGTCAGTGGGGTCCAAGCACTATTTCAACCCCACAGTTTTGGATCAACTCCCCACAAGGGGAGGAGAAGACAACCATCAGCACCACACACACACACACACACACACACACACACACACACACACACACCACTCCTGGTGGTGTGAGGGGAACAAGAGAAAGGACAAAAGAAGTAAGAGATGAAGAGAAAGGAAGGAGGGATGGAGGAAAAGGTAAAAGGAAAAGGACAAACCCTAATGTCCCCATGTCGGACATCAGGAATGGTAACATACATAAGCCAGTATGTGAACACTTCAATCTCCCTGGTCATTCTATTACAGATTTAAAAGTCACTATCATTGAACAAAAAAAACTTCAGAAACAGACTTCAAAGAGAAACAGCAGAACTAAAATTCATTTGCAAATTCAACACCATTAATCTGGGCTTGAATAGGGACTGGGAGTGGCTGGCTCACTACAGAAGCAGCTTTTCCTCTCCTGGAATTGACACCTCCTCATCTATTATTGGGAGTGGACTACATCCACCCTGATTTTTGAATTGGCCCTGTCAACACTGGTTCTCCACTTGTGAAGTAACTCCCTGCTCTCCATGTGTCAGTATATAATGCCTGCATCTGTAACTTTCACTCTATGCATCCGAAGAAGTGAGGTTTTTACTCACGAAAGCTTATGCCCAAATAAATCTGTTAGTCTTTAAGGTGCCACCAGACTCCTTGTTGTTTTTGTAGATACAGACTAACATGGCTACCCCCTGATACTTGACACCATGCAAGGCACTAAATTTAGCCGTATGGAGTGGAAATCCATCAACCTCAACAAAAAACTTGCACAGATACAGACAGACATCATCTTCCTCTCCAAATGCAAACAGATGGACATCATACCAAAAGGACTGAAGGTAAAAAATCCATTGCAATCAACATACTACACTGAGTATGGTGAGAGATTGTGCCACACACTCTCTCAAAGAAACTGAGGAACCACCTGATCAGCATCCTGTACAGCAGACAGGAGAAGATCAAGAATGAGCTCTCAGAACTGGAGACTCTCATACAATACCAGCCTTCTACACAAACTTCCACGTGGCTGGACTTTACAAAAATGAGACAAGCCATTTACAATGCACACTTCACTTCTCTACAGAGGAAAAAGGACTGTAAGTTATCTAAACTAATACCTGCCACTAGGGGCTATAACAATGGTACCCTCAACTCATCTAACAACATTGTCAATCTTTCCAACCACACGCTTAGCCCAGCAGAAGAGTCTGTCCTATCTCGGGGACTCTCTTTCTGTCCCACCGTCCCCACGAACATGATTCAGTTCTGCGGTGATCTGGAAGCCTACTTTCCTCGTCTCCGACTCAAGGAATATTTTCAACGCACCACTGAACAGTGCACTGACCCACAGGAACCCTCCTACCAACACTACAAAAAGAAGAATTCTGCGTGGACTCCTCCTGACGGTCGAAATGACAGACTGGACCTCTACATAGAGTGTTTCCGCAGACGTGCACAGGCTGAAATTGTGGACAAACAACATCACTTGTCCCATAACCTCAGCCGTACAGAACGCAATGCCATCCACAGCCTCAGAAACAACTCTGACATTATCATCAAAGGGGCTGACAAAGGAGGTGCTGTAGTCATAATGAACAGGTCAGATTATGAACAGGAGGCTGCCAGGCAACTCTCCAAGACCACATTCTACAGGCCACTATCCTCTGATCCCACTGAGGAATACCAAAAGAAACTACACCATCTGCTCAAGAAACTCCCAGCTACAGTACGGGAACAAATCTACATGGACACACCCCCAGAACCCCGACCAGGGGTATTCTATCTGCTACCCAAGATCCATAAACCCGGAAACCCTGGACGCCCCATCATCTCAGGCATTGGCACTCTGACGGCAGGATTATCTGGCTATTTGGCCTCTCTCCTCAGGCCCTATGCTACCAGCACTCCCAGCTATCTTCGAGACACCACCAACTTCCTGAGGAAACTACAATGCATTGATGTTCTTCCTGGAAACACCATCCTGGCCACCATGCATGTAGAAGCACTTTATACCAATATTCCACATGAGGATGGACTACAAGCTGTCAGGAACAGTATCCCTGATGAGGCCACAGCAAGCCTGGTGGCTGAGCTTTGTGACTTTGTCCTCACCCACAACCACTTCAGATTTGGGGACAACTTATACCTTCAAGTCAGTGGCACTGCTATGGGTACTCGCATGGCCCCACAGTATGCCAACATTTTTATGGCTGACTTAGAACAACGCTTCCTCAGCTCTCGTCCCCTAGTGCCCCTCCTCTACTTGCACTACATTGACGACATCTTCATCATATGGACCCATGGAAAGGAGGCCCTTGAAGAATTCCACCTGGACTTCAACAATTTCCACCCCACCATCAACCTCAGCCTGGACCAGTCCACACAAGAGATCCACTTCCTGGACACTACAGTACAAATAAGTGATGGTCACATAAACACCACCCTATACCGGAAACCTACTGACCGCTATACGTACCTACATGCCTCCGGCTTCCATCCAAGACACATCACACGATCCATTGTCTACAGCCAAGCCCTAAGATACAACCGAATTTGCTCCAACCCCTCAGACAGAGACAAACACCTACAAGATCTTTATCAAGCATTCGTAAAACTACAATACCCACCTGGGGAAGTGAGGAAACAGATTGACAGAGCAAGACGGGTACCCAGAAATCACCTACTACAGGACAGGCCCAACAAGAACAATAACAGAACACCACTGGCCATCACATACAGCCCCCAGCTAAAACCTCTCCAGCGCATTATCCACGATCTACAACCTATCCTGGAAAATGATCCCTCACTCTCACAGACCTTGGGAGGCAGGCCAGTCCTCGCTTACAGACAACCCCCCAACCTGAAGCAAATACTCACCAGCAACTACACACCACACCACAGAAACACCAACCCAGGAACCTATCCCCGTAGCAAACCTCGTTGCCTACTCTGTCCCCATATCTACTCTGGCAACAGCATCAGAGGACCCAACCACATCAGCCACACCATCAGGGACTCATTCACCTGCACATCCACTAATGTCATATATGCCATCATGTGCCAGCAATGCCCCTCTCCCATGTACATTGGCCAAACCACACAGTCCCTCCGCAAAAGAATAAATGGACACAAATCGGACATCAGGAATGGTAACATACATAAGCCAGTAAGTGAACACTTCAATCTCCCTGGTCATTCTATTACAGATTTAAAAGTCACTATCATTGAACAAAAAAACTTCAGAAACAGACTTCAAAGAGAAACAGCAGAACTAAAATTCATTTGCAAATTCAACACCATTAATCTGGGCTTGAATAGGGACTGGGAGTGGCTGGCTCACTACAGAAGCAGCTTTTCCTCTCCTGGAATTGACACCTCCTCATCTATTATTGGGAGTGGACTACATCCACCCTGATTTTTGAATTGGCCCTGTCAACACTGGTTCTCCACTTGTGAAGTAACTCCCTGCTCTCCATGTGTCAGTATATAATGCCTGCATCTGTAACTTTCACTCTATGCATCCGAAGAAGTGAGGTTTTTACTCACGAAAGCTTATGCCCAAATAAATCTGTTAGTCTTTAAGGTGCCACCAGACTCCTTGTTGTTTTCCTAATATCCCCAGTGATTCTACGGGCCAAAATCCCAGGGAGGGAATAAAATTCTGCCACCTTAAACTAGTGTTTTCCATGCCTAGAATTCAGATGGCACCAGGTGGATCAGACTGAACAGGTTACAAACCTCTCCGAGGCACTTACTTTCCTAACAGGGACTTCTGTTTTCTAGTAAAATGGGTAAAAGGAAAGGAGAAAACTTGAAAGAGGCTCCTGCTCACACTCACATATGTGAACCCTAATACTCTCTCAGTCCTCAAAGAGAGCTCGAGAAGGAGACTTGCTGAAGCAAAGCCACAGGGGTCTCTGAGGTTTCCCTGACCCTGCGCCCCTGTTTTGCCTGGCTGATGTGAGCATCTCTCTCTGAGGTCACCACCTCCCTAACAACTTTGACCAATAGGCTGAGCTCCTGCAAAAGGCCTTTGTGATGTCACTGCCACACCCACCCATCCCCTGAAGTGCTAATATCCTGCTGCTGGCCTGAC
>NW_027055753.1:0-7000 GCF_011386835.1 Chrysemys picta bellii | reverse complement strand
TCCATCTCTTGATGCCATTGAAGGAAGACTAGATGCCTTTCTGCAATGTGTGTGCCCAAAAAGTAACTATTGTACTATACAGCAAGCCTATGGTATGCAAGGGGTTAGATGAGATACTCTAAAGGTCTCTTCTGGCCATAAAGTCCCCTAATTTTGGAAACACTGAGTGTAGCATTGGGAGCAGCCTCTGATGTTTTACCGTCTAGCCGGCTTGCTTCCTAGAATGAACAGGCATTGAGTGGGGTGATCCACAGAGAGTAGCTGAAACCTTCAAAGTGTCAGGCCAGCAGCAGGACATTAGCACTTCCGGGGAAGGGTGGGTGTGGCAGTGATATCACAAAGGCCTTTTGCAGGACGTCAGCCTATTGGTCAAAGGTGTTAGGGAGGTGGTGACCTCCGAGAGAGATGCTGACATCAGCCTGGCAGGACAGGAGCACAGGGCCAGGGAAACCTCAGAGACCCCTGTGGCTTTGCTTCAGCAAGTCTCCTTCTCGAGGTCTCTCTTTGAGGACTGAGAGAGTGTTAGGGTTGACGTATGTGAGTGTGTGCAGGAGCCTCTTTCGAGTTTTCTCCTTTCCTTTGACGGATTTTACTAGAAAACAGACGTCCCTATGTAGAAGGTAAGAGCCTCCAAGTGGTTTTGGAACCTGCTCAGTCTGATCCATCTGGTGCCAGCTGAATTCTAGGCATGGAAAACAGTAGTTTAAGATGGCAGAATTTTATTCCCTCCCTGGGATTTTGTCCCGTAGAATCACTGGGGACATTAGGGTTTGTCCTTTTCGTTTTACCTTTTCCTCCATCCCCCCTTCCTTTCTCTTCATCTCTTACTTCTTTTGTCCTTTCTCCTGTTCCCCTTTCACCACCAGGAGTGGTGTGTGTGTGTTTGTGTGTGTCTTGCTGGGGGTGCTCTTCACGTCCCCTTGTGGGGAGTTCATCCAAAACTGTATGGTTGAAATAGTGCTTGGACTCCACTGACACTAGATGCTGCCATCCTGTGGCTTAGCATTAGTGTCTGGGATGACTTGGGGCAAGATCTCAACCTCCCCTCAACCCACTTCACTTCTGGCAGAATCCCTCCTGCCCCCCCGCTAGAGCCGCCTCGATGCCCAACCTGGTTTGGGGTGCAGAAGAGGGTTCTGATAACTTGAGGTTTGGTTTGGAGGTGGAACAGCTGTGAAGAACACTGAGGGGGAGGTAGCAGGAGCTAATCCTACAAGGAGGGGGGTTGGCACTGGAGGATACTAGAAAGGACAAGACGACTCCATTCTGGGGTTCAGGAGGTGAATTCATCCCTCAGCGGTGGGCAGGTGGTGGGTGGAAATACTGCTGGTTCCAGGTGCCCTTAATTCCCCCTGATTCCTCGGGGCCTTTGAGTCTCTGACAGGTTCTCGTTCCCTTGCAGCAGGAGGACGTCACGGCCAAAGTGATGCACCAGCTCCGCATCATCCGGCACTTGCGCCAGGTGCCTGAGACACTGCAGGGGCTGTTCCTCTGAGGCCTTCAGCAACTCCCGCTCCCTGCTGCAGGTACTGCTCTGGCTCACTGTAAATGGGGAGCTAGTGGAAGGGGAAATGGAGTCCCCTGGCCCTCACTAAAAGGGAAAGTGGTGGATTCTCCATCTCTTGATGTCATTGAATGAAGACTAGATGCCTTTCTGGAATGTGTGTGCCCAAAGAGTAACTATTGTACTATACAGTAAGCCTATGATATGCAGCGGGTTAGATTAGATGCTCTAAAGGTCTCTTCTGACCATAAAGTCTACTAATTTTGGAAACACTGAGTGTAGCATTGGGAGCAGCCTCTGATGTTTTACTGTCTAGCCTGCTTGCTTCCTAGAATGAGGATGCATTGAGTGGGGTGATCCACAGAGAGTAGCTCAAACCTTCTAAGTGTCAGGCCAGTAGCAGGACATGAGCACTTTAGGGTTTGGTTGGGTGTGGCAGTGATATCACAAAGGCCTTATCCTGGACCTCAGCCTATGGATCAAAGGTGTTAGGGAGGTGGTTACCTGAGAGAGAGATGCTGACATCAGCCAGGCAGGACAGGAGCGCAGGGCCAGGGAAACCTCAGAGACCCCTTTGGCTTTGCTTTAGCAAGTCTCCTTCTCGAGGTCTCCCTTTTTAGGACTCAGAGAGTATTAGGGTTCAAGTATGTGAGTGCGAGGAGGAACCTCTTTCGAGTTTCTCCTTTTATTGATTTTACTAGAAAACAGACGTGCCTGTTGAGAAGGTAAGAACCTTGGAGAGGTTTTAACCTGCTCAGTCTGCAGTCTGATCCATCTGGTGCCAGCTGAATTCTAGGCATGGAAAACACTAGTTCAAGGTGGCAGAATTTTATAGACCACCTGGGATTTTGTGCCGTAGAATCACTGGGGACATTAGGGTTTGTCCTTTTCGTTTTACCTTTTCCTCCATCCCTCCTTGCTTTCTCTTGTTCCCCTCCCACCACCAGGAGTGGTGTGTGTGTGTGTGTTGCTGGGGGTGCTCTTCACCTCCCCTTGTGGGAAGTTGACACTGCAAGGGCTGTGCCTCTGTGGACATCAGCAACTCCCACTCGCCTGCTGCAGGTACTGCTCTGGCTCACTGTAAATGGGGTGCTAGTGGAAGGGGAAATGGAACCCCCTGGCACTCACTAAAAGGGAAAGTGGTGGATTCTCCATCTCTTGATGTCATTGAATGAAGACTAGATGCCTTTCTGGAATGTGTGTGCCCAAAGAGTAACTATTGTACTATACAGGAAGCCTATGATATGCAGGGGCTTAGATTAGATGCTCTAAAGGTCTCTTGTGGCCATAAAGTCTACTAATTTTGGAAACACTGAGTGTAGCATTGGGAGCAGCCTCTGATGTTTTACTGTCTAGCCCACTTGCTTCCTAGAATGAAGACGCATTGAGTGGGGTGATCCACAGAGAGTAGCTCAAACCTTCTTAGTGTCAGGCCAGCAGCAGGACATTAGCACTTAAGGGTTTGATTGGTGGCAGTGATATCACAAAGGTCTTTTGCAGGACCTCAGCATATTGGTCAAAGGTGTTAAGGAGGTGGTAACCTCAGAGAGAGATGCTGCCATCAGCGAGGCAGGACAGGGGCGCATGGCCAGGGAAACCTCAGAGACCCCTGTGGCTTTGCTTCAGCAAGTCTCCTTCTCGAGGTTTCTCTTGAGGACTGAGAGAGTATTAGGATTCACGTATTTGAGTGAGAGCAGGAGCCTCTTTCGAGTTGTCTCCTTTCCTTTTACTGATTTTACTAGAAAACAGACATCCCTGTTTAGAAAGTAAGAGCCTCCAAGAGGTTTTGGAACCTGCTCAGTCTGATCCATCTGGTGCCAGCTGAATTCTAGGCATGGAAAACACTAGTTCAAGGTGGCAGAATTTTAATCCCTCCCTGTAATTTTGTCTGGTAGAATCACTGGGGACATTAGGGTTTGTCCTTTTCGTTTTACCTTTTCCTCCATCCCTCCTTCCTTCCTCTTTATCTCTTACTTCTTTTATCCTTTCTCTTGTTCCCCTCCCACCACCAGGAGTGGTATATGTGTGTGTGTGTGTATGTGTGTGTGTGTGTGTGTTGCTGGGGGTGCTCTTCACCTCCCCTTGTTGGGAGTTGATCCAAAACTGTATGGTTGAAATAGTGCTTGGACTCCACTGACACTAGATGCTGCCATCGTGTGGTTTAGCATTAGTGTCTGGGATGACTTGGGGCAAGATCTCAACCTCCCCGCAACCCACTTCACTGCTGCCAGAATCCCACCTGCCCCCCCTGCTAGAGCCGCCTCCCTGGCCAACCTGGGTGGGGGTGGAGAAGAGGGTTCTGATAGGGAACAGCCAGCATGGATTTGTGAAGAAGAGCAGAGGCTAACAGCAGGAGTTTGCCTGGGAGCTGTCCAAGAGGAGGTACGCTAAGTGCTGCATTAGGGGGGCTGTGTTGGTGAGTATCTGAGTGCCTGCTGCTGGGACAGTTGGTCAGTTTGACCGTGTGCTTGATTGCTTGCTTGTTTGTTTGAAAAGTGTGAATTGGGAGTGCTTTGTTCCAGGTGGGCCTTGAGTGGGCCTGACTGGTATACAAGGGCAGTCAGCAGCGAACCAGCTGAGCGGCGAACAGCAGAGGCTAACAGCAGGAGTTTGCCTGGGAGCTGTCCAAGAGGAGGTATGCTAAGTGCTGCATTAGGGGGGCTGTGTTGGTGGGCCTTGAGTG
Source organism: Chrysemys picta bellii (assembly GCF_011386835.1). NCBI lineage: Eukaryota > Metazoa > Chordata > Testudines > Emydidae > Chrysemys > Chrysemys picta. The sequence goes on along the minus strand of NW_027055753.1, from coordinate 2,813 downwards.
GGCCTGACTGGTATATAAGGGCAGTCAGCAGCGAACCAGCTGAGCGGTGAACAGCAGAGGCTAACAGCGGGAGTTTGCCTGGGAGTTCGCGTGGGGAGAGCGCACTGAGGCTTTCATCTGCAGGTTTCTCCGAGTAGTTCCTGCAACAGTTGAGGAAGCTCCTAAGAGGACGGTGATATGGAAGGTGAGCGATCAGCTGTTGTAACCTGCACAGGTTGTGCCATGTTTGTCTTTCTTCCGCAGGACAGAAGTGACTTTGTCTGTACGAAGGGCAAGCTGGTCTCCATATTGGAGGAGAAGGTTCGAGGGCTGGAGAAACAAGTATCGACTCTGCGTTGCATAAGGGAAAATGAAGATTTCCTGGACAGACGTCAGGAGATGCTTCTACGGCCACAATGTTCTGAAGATTCAGAGCAGGCGCAGCAGGGACAGAAGGATTGTGAGGAGGTTTGGCAGCATGTGACCTCCAGAAGAAGAAAGAGGAGCGTCCATGCACCGGCAATGTAGATACAGGTGAGCAATCGTTTCCATGTTCTCTCTACAGGTGCTAATGCGGAGAGTGGACTAGATGGCCCATCTGAGGGAAGGGAGCAGAAGGAGACTCCACCGATTGGAAGGCAAAAGATGCACTGTCCTAGGGATGGGGGTTCCACGACCACCACTCCCAAGAGGAGGAGGAGGGTGGTGGTGGTCGGGGACTCCCTCCTCAGGGGGACTGAGTCATCTATCTGCCGCCCTGACCGGGAAAACCGAGAGGTCTGCTGCTTGCCAGGAGCTAGGATACACGATGTGACGGAGAGACTGCCGAGACTCATCAAGCCCTCGGATCGCTACCCCTTCCTGCTTCTCCACGTGGGCACCAATGATACTGCCAAGAATGACCTTGAGCGGATCACTGCAGACTACGTGGCTCTGGGAAGAAGGATAAAGGAGTTTGAGGCGCAAGTGGTGTTCTCGTCCATCCTCCCTGTGCAAGGAAAAGGCCGGGGTAGAGACCGTCGAATTGTGGAAGTCAACGAATGGCTACGCAGGTGGTGTCGGAGAGAAGGCTTTGGATTCTTTGACCATGGGATGGTGTTCCAAGAAGAAGGAGTGCTAGGCAGAGATGGGCTCCACCTAACGAAGAGAGGGAAGAGCATCTTCGCCAGCAGGCTGGCTAACCTAGTGAGGAGGGCTTTAAACTAGGTTCACCGGGGGAAGGAGACCAAAGCCCTGAGGTAAGTGGGGAAATGGGATCCTGGGAGGAAGCACAAGCAGGAGAGCGCAAGAGGGGAGGACTCCTGTCTCATGCTGAGAAAGAGGGACGATCATTGAGTTATCTTAAGTGCCTATACACAAATGCAAGAAGCCTGGGAAACAAGCAGGGAGAACTGGAAGTCCTGGCACAGTCAGGGAACTATGATGTGATTGGAATAACAGAGACTTGGTGGGATAACTCACATGACTGGAGTACTGTCATGGATGGATATAAACTGTTCAGGAAGGACAGGCAGGGCAGAAAAGGTGGGGGAGTTGCGTTGTATGTAAGAGAGGAGTATGACTGCTCAGAGCTCCGGTATGATACTGCAGAAAAACCTGAGAGTCTCTGGATAAAGTTGAGAAGTGGGAGCAACAAGGGTGATGTCGTGGTCGGAGTCTGCTATAGACCACCAGACCAGGGGGATGAGGTGGACGAGGCTTTCTTCTGGCAACTAGCAGAAGTTGCTAGATCGCAGGCCCTGGTTCTCATGGGAGACTTTAATCACCCCGATATCTGCTGGGAGAGCAATACAGCGGTGCACAGGCAATCCAGGAAATTTTTGGAAAGCGTAGGGGACAATTTCCTGGTGCAAGTGCTGGAGGAACCAACTAGGGGCAAAGCTTTTCTTGACCTGCTGCTCACAAACAGGGAAGAACTAGTAGGGGAAGCAAAAGTGGATGGGAACCTGGGAGGCAGTGACCATGAGATGGTCGAGTTCAGGATCCTGACACAAGGAAGAAAGGAGAGCAGCAGAATATGGACCCTGGACTTCAGAAAAGCAGACTTTGACTCCCTCAGGGAACAGATGGGCAGGATCCCCTGGGAGAATAACATGAAGGGCAAAGGGGTCCAGGAGAGCTGGCTGTATTTTAAAGAATCCTTATTGAGGTTGCAGGAACAAACCATCCCGATGTGTAGAAAGAATAGTAAATATGGCAGGCGACCAGCTTGGCTAAACAGTGAAATCCTTGCTGATCTTAAACGCAAAAAAGAGGCTTATAAGAAGTGGAAGATTGGACAAATGACCAGGGAGGAGTATAAAAATATTGCTCAGGCGTGCAGGAGTGAAATCAGGAAGGCCAAATCACACTTGGAGTTGCAGTTAGCAAGAGATGTTAAGAGTAACAAGAAGGGTTTCTTCAGGTATGTTAGCAACAAGAAGAAAATCAAGGAAAGTGTGGGCCCCTTACTGAATGAGGGAGGCAACCTAGTGACCGAGGATATGGAAAAAGCTAATGTACTCAATGATTTTTTTGCCTCTGTCTTCACGCACAAGGTCAGCTCCCAGATTGCTGCACTGGGCAGTACAGCATGGGGAGAAGGTGACCAGCCCTCTGTGGAGAAAGAAGTGGTTCGCGACTATTTAGAAAAACTGGACGTGCACAAGTCCATGGGGCCGGATGCGCTGCATCCGAGGGTGCTAAAGGAGTTGGCGGGTGAGATTGCAGAGCCATTAGCCATTATTTTTGAAAACTCATGGCGATCGGGGGAGGTCCCAGATGACTGGAAAAAGGCTAATGTAGTGCCCATCTTTAAAAAAGGAAAGAAGGAGGATCCGGGGAACTACAGGCCA
>NW_027055752.1:0-7000 GCF_011386835.1 Chrysemys picta bellii | reverse complement strand
GTGCCACGTGTTCTGCTCCCTGCAAGGTCGAGCTCCGGGCTCCCTCTCGGATGCGTTTCTCCTTCCCTGGAAAGACCACCTGTTTTATGCCTTCCCTCCGTTTCCTCTCGTCCACAAGGTACTGCTCAAATTGCGCAGAGACCAGGCACAGGTGATTCTGATCGCCCCAGCGTGGCCGAGACAACATTGGTACACCACGCTGTTGGAGCTCTCGGTTCAGACACCGATCCCGCTTCCATTATGTCCGGATCTCATCTCTCAGGACCACGGCCGGCTGCGTCACCCCGACCTGCAATCACTCCACCTCACGGCGTGGCTGCTCCATGGTTCACCCAGGTAGAGCAGCAATGCTCACATTCTGTCCAACAGATTCTGCTGAGCAGTAGGAAGCCCTCAACACGGTCCACGTACCTGGCCAAGTGGAGGCGGTTCTCCTGTTGGTGCGAACAACGAGCCATGCCCCCGTTACAGGCACCTATTCCTCTCATATTGGAATATCTCCTCTCCCTAAAACAGCAGGGTTTGGCGATATCTTCAATTAGAGTTCACCTGGCCGCTATATCGGCCTTTCACCCAGGGGAACTCGCATCCTCGGTATTCTCTAACCCGATGGTCGTTAGATTCCTCAAGGGCTTAGACCGGATGTATCCACAACAACGTCAGCCCGTTCTGACGTGGGACCTCAACCTGGTTCTCTCCAAGCTCACAGGTCCTCCATTCGAGCCACTGGCCACCTGTTCACTTCTGTACCTATCCTGGAAGACAGCCTTCCTCGTAGCCATCACCTCAGCAAGGCGCGTTTCTGAACTCAGGGCGCTTACATCCGAGCCCCCTTACACAGTTTTCCATAAGGATAAAGTGCAGCTTCGCCCACATCCTGCCTTTCTCCCTAAGGTGGTTTCTCCATTTCATATCAACCAGGATATATTTCTCCCGGTCTTTCATCCTAAACCACATGCTACTCGCCAGGACCAACGTTTGCATTCTCTGGACGTGCGCAGGGCCCTGGCTTTCTATATTGACCGCACAAGGCACTTTAGAAAGACGACGCAACTCTTCGTTGCAGTGGCCGACCGAATGAAAGGCTCACCGGTCTCCTCACAACGCCTATCCTCCTGGATTACGTCTTACATCCGGACTTGCTATGACCTGGCAGGTGTCTCAGCACCGCACATCACCGCTCACTCCACGAGGGCCCAAGCTTCCTCGACGGCTTTCCTGGCTCAAGTTCCGATCCAGGACATTTGTAGAGCTGCGGTTTGGTCATCAGTCCACACGTTTACAGCTCACTACGCACTAGTGCAGCAGTCCAGGGACGATGCTGCATTCGGATCAGCAGTTTTGCACACAGCAATGTCTCACTCCGACCCCACCACCTAAGTTGGGCTTGGGAGTCACCTAATGGAATGGATATGAGCAAGCACTCGAAGAAGAAAAGACGGTTACTCACCGTTGTAACTGTTGTTCTTCGAGATGTGTTGCTCATATCCATTCCAAACCCGCCCCCCGTCCCCACTGTCGGAGTAGCCGGCAAGAAGGAACTGAGGGGGCGCCGGGTCGGCTGGGGTATATATTCAGCGCCATGAAGGCGCCACTCTAGGGGGCTCCACAGCCGACCCGCCGGTGTTGCTAGGGTAGAAAATCTTCCAACGATCGTGCACGCGGCGCGCACACACCTAATGGAATGGATATGAGCAACACATCTCGAAGAACAACAGTTACAACGGTGAGTAACCGTCTTATTCTCCATCTCTTGATGTCATTGAAGGAAGACTAGATGCCTTTCTGCAATGTGTGTGCCCAAAAAGTAACTATTGTACTATACAGCAAGCCTATGGTATGCAAGGGGTTAGATGAGATGCTCTAAAGGTCTCTTCTGGCCATAAAGTCCCCTAATTTTGGAAACACTGAGTGTAGCAGCATTGGGAGCAGCCTCTGATGTTTTACCGTCTAGCCGGCTTGCTTCCTAGAATGAACAGGCATTGAGTGGGGTGATCCACAGAGAGTAGCTGAAACCTTCAAAGTGTCAGCCCAGCAACAGGACATTAGCACTTCCGGGGAAGGGTGGGTGTGGCAGTGATATCACAAAGGCCTTTTGCAGGACGTATGCCTATTGGTCAAAGGTGTTAGGGAGGTGGTGACCTCCGAGAGAGATGCTGACATCAGCCTGGCAGGACAGGAGCACAGGGCCAGGGAAACCTCAGAGACCCCTGTGGCTTTGCTTCAGCAAGTCTCCTTCTCGAGGTCTCTCTTTGAGGACTGAGAGAGTGTTAGGGTTGACGTATGTGAGTGTGAGCAGGAGCCTCTTTCGAGTTTTCTCCTTTCCTTTTGACGGATTTTACTAGAAAACAGACGTCCCTATTTAGAAGGTAAGAGCCTCCAAGAGGTTTTGGAACCTGCTCAGTCTGATCCATCTGGTGCCAGCTGAATTCTAGGCATGGAAAACAGTAGTTTAAGATGGCAGAATTTTATTCCCTCCCTGGGATTTTGTCCCGTAGAATCACTGGGGACATTAGGATTTGTCCTTTTCGTTTTACCTTTTCCTCCATCCCTCCTTCCTTTCTCTTCATCTCTTACTTCTTTTGTCCTTTCTCCTGTTCCCCTTTCACCACCAGGAGTGGTGTGTGTGTGTGTGTGTTTGTGTGTGTGTTGCTGGGGGTGCTCTTCACCTCCCCTTGTGGGGAGTTCATCCAAAACTGTATGGTTGAAATAGTGCTTGGACTCCACTGACACTAGAGGCTGCCATCCTGTGGCTTAGCATTAGTGTCTGGGATGACTTGGGGCAAGACCTCAACCTCCCCTCAACCCACTTCACTTCTGGCAGAATCCCTCTTGCCCCCCCCGCTAGAGCCGCCTCGATGCCCAACCTGGTTGGGGGTGCAGAAGAGAGTTCTGATAACTTGAGGTTTGGTTTGGAGGTGGAACAGCTGTGAAGAACACTGAGGGGGAGGTAGCAGGAGCTAATCCTACAAGGAGGGGGGTTGGCACTGGAGGATACTAGAAAGGACAAGAAGACTCCATTCTGGGGTTCAGGAGGTGAATTCATCCTTCAGCGGTGGGCAGGTGGTGAGTGGAAATTCTGCTGGTTCCAGGTGCCCTTAATTCCCCCTGATTCCTCGGGGCCTTTGAGTCTCTGACAGGTTCTCGTTCCCTTGCAGCAGGAGGACGTCACGGCCAAAGTGATGCACCAGCTCCGCATCATCCGGCACTTGTGCCAGGTGCCTGAGACACTGCAGGGGCTGTTCCTCTGAGGCCTTCAGCAACTCCCGCTCCCTGCTGCAGGTACTGCTCTGGCTCACTGTAAATGGGGAGCTAGTGGAAGGGGAAATGGAGCCCCCTGGCCCTCACTAAAAGGGAAAGTGGTGGATTCTCCATCTCTTGATGTCATTGAATGAAGACTAGATGCCTTTCTGGAATGTGTGTGCCCAAAGAGTAACTATTGTACTATACAGGAAGCCTATGATATGCAGCGGGTTAGATTAGATGCTCTAAAGGTCTCTTCTGACCATAAAGTCTACTAATTTTGGAAACACTGAGTGTAGCATTGGGAGCAGCCTCTGATGTTTTACTGTCTAGCCCGCTTGCTTCCTAGAATGAGGATGCATTGAGTGGGGTGATCCACAGAGAGTAGCTCAAACCTTCAAAGTGTCAGGCCAGTAGCAGGACATTAGCACTTTAGGGTTTGGTTGGGTGTGGCAGTGATATCACAAAGGCCTTATCCTGGACCTCAGCCTATGGGTCAAAGGTGTTAGGGAGGTGGTTACCTGAGAGAGAGATGCTGACATCAGCCAGGCAGGACAGGAGCGCAGGGCCAGGGAAACCTCAGAGACCCCTTTGGCTTTGCTTTAGCAAGTCTCCTTCTCGAGGTCTCCCTTTTTAGGACTCAGAGAGTATTAGGGTTCAAGTATGTGAGTGCGAGGAGGAACCTCTTTCGAGTTTCTCCTTTTATTGATTTTACTAGAAAACAGACGTGCCTGTTGAGAAGGTAAGAACCTTGGAGAGGTTTTTAACCTGCTCAGTCTGCAGTCTGATTCATCTGGTGCCAGCTGAATTCTAGGCATGGAAAACACTAGTTCAAGGTGGCAGAATTTTATAGCCCACCTGGGATTTTGTGCCGTAGAATCACTGGGGACATTAGGGTTTGTCCTTTTCGTTTTACCTTTTCCTCCATCCCTCCTTGCTTTCTCTTGTTCCCCTCCCACCACCAGGAGTGGTGTGTGTGTGTGTGTGTTGCTGGGGGTGCTCTTCACCTCCCCTTGTGGGAAGTTGACACTGCAAGGGCTGTGCCTCTGTGGACATCAGCAACTCCCACTCCCTGCTGCAGGTACTGCTCTGGCTCACTGTAAATGGGGTGCTAGTGGAAGGGGAAATGGAACCCCCTGGCACTCACTAAAAGGGAAAGTGGTGGATTCTCCATCTCTTGATGTCATTGAATGAAGACTAGATGCCTTTCTGGAATGTGTGTGCCCAAAGAGTAACTATTGTACTATACAGGAAGCCTATGATATGCAGGGGCTTAGATTAGATGCTCTAAAGGTCCCTTGTGGCCATAAAGTCTACTAATTTTGGAAACACTGAGTGTAGCATTGGGAGCAGCCTCTGATGTTTTACTGTCTAGCCCACTTGCTTCCTAGAATGAAGACGCATTGAGTGGGGTGATCCACAGAGAGTAGCTCAAACCTTCATAGTGTCAGTCCAGCAGCAGGACATTAGCACTTAAGGGTTTGATTGGTGGCAGTGATATCACAAAGGTCTTTTGCAGGACCTCAGCATATTGGTCAGGTGTTAGGGAGGTGGTAACCTCAGAGAGAGATGCTGCCATCAGCGAGGCAGGACAGGGGCGCATGGCTAGGGAAACCTCAGAGACCCCTGTGGCCTTGCTTCAGCAAGTCTCCTTCTCGAGGTTTCTCTTGAGGACTGAGAGAGTATTAGGATTCACGTATTTGAGTGAGAGCAGGAGCCTCTTTCGAGTTGTCTCCTTTCCTTTTACAGATTTTACTAGAAAACAGACATCCCTGTTTAGAAAGTAAGAGCCTCCAAGAGGTTTTGGAACCTGCTCAGTCTGATCCATCTGGTGCCAGCTGAATTCTAGGCATGGAAAACACTAGTTCAAGGTGGCAGAATTTTAATCCCTCCCTGTAATTTTGTCTGGTAGAATCACTGGGGACATTAGGGTTTGTCCTTTTCGTTTTACCTTTTCCTCCATCCCTCCTTCCTTTCTCTTCATCTCTTACTTCTTTTGTCCTTTCTCTTGTTCCCCTCCCACCACCAGGAGTGGTATGTGTATGTGTGTGTGTGTGTGTGTGTGTGTGTGTGTGTGTGTGTGTGTGTGTGTGTGTTGCTGGGGGTGCTCTTCACCTCCCCTTGTTGGGAGTTGATCCAAAACTGTATGGTTGAAATAGTGCTTGGACTCCACTGACACTAGATGCTGCCATCGTGTGGTTTAGCATTAGTGTCTGGGATGACTTGGGGCAAGATCTCAACCTCCCCGCAACCCACTTCACTGCTGCCAGAATCCCACCTGCCCCCCCTGCTAGAGCCGCCTCCCTGCCCAACCTGGGTGGGGGTGGAGAAGAGGGTGCTGATAACTTGAGCTGTGGTTTGGAGGTGGAACAGCTGTCAAGGGCACTGAGGGGGAGGTAGCAGGAGCTCACCCTACAAGGACGGGGGTTGGCACTGGAGATTCCTAGAAAGGAGAAGACGACTCCATTCTGGGGTTCAGGAGGTGAATTCATCCCTCAGTGGTGGGCAGGTGCTGGGTGTAAATACTGCTGGTTCCAGGTGTCCTTAATTGCCCCTGATTCGTCGGGGCATTTGAGTCTCTGACAGGTTCTCATTCCCTTGCAGGAGGAGGACGTCACGGCCAAAGGGATGCACCAGCTCCGCATCATCCGGCACTTACGCCATGTGCCTGAGACACTGCAGGGGCTGTTCCTCTGAGGCCTTAGCAACTCCCTCTCCCGGCTGCAGGTACTGCTCTGTCTCACTGTAAATGGGGAGCTAGTGGAAGGGGAAATGGAGCCCCCTGGCACTCACTAAAAGGGAAAGTGGTGGATTCTCCAACTCTTGATGTCATTGATTGAAGACTAGATGCCTTTCTGGAATGTGTGTGCCCAAAAAGTAACTATTGTACTATACTGGAAGCCTATGATATGGAGGGGATTAGATGAGATGCTGTAAAGGTCTCTTCTGGCCAGAAAGTCTCCTACTTTTGGAAACACTGAGTGTAGTATTGGGAGCAGCCTCTGATGTTTTACTGTCTAGCTAGCTTGCTTCCTAGAATGAAGACGAATTTTGTGGAGTGATCCACAGAGCGTGGCTCAAACCTTCAAAGTGTCAGGCCAGCAGCAGGACATGAGCACTTTAGGGTTTGGTTGGGTGTGGCAGTGATATCACAAAGGCTTTTTCAAGGACCTCAGCGTATTGGTCAAAGGTGTTAGGGAGGTGGTGACCTCAGAGAGAGATGCTGTCTTCAGCCAGGGAGGACAGGGGCTTACGACCAGGGAAACCTCAGAGACCCCTGTGGCTTTGCTTCAGCAAGTCTCCTTCTCGAGGTTTCTTTTTGAGGACTGAGAGAGTGTTAGGGTTGACGTATGTGAGTGCGAGCAGGAGCCTCTTTCGAGTTTTCTCCTTTCCTTTTACTGATTTTACTTGAAAATTAGAAGGTAAGAGCCTCCAAGAGGTTTTGGAACCTGCTCAGTCTGATCCATCTGGTGCCAGCTGAATTCTCGGCATGGAAAACAGTAGTTTAAGGTGGCAGAATTTTATTCCCTCCCTGGAATTTTGTCCCGTGGAATCACTGGGGACACTAGGGTTTGTCCTTTTCGTTTTACCTTTTCCTCCATCCCTCCTTACTTTCTCTTCATCTCTTACTTCTTTTGTCCTTTCTCTTGTTCCCCTCCCACCTCGAGGAGTGGTGTGTGTTTTGCTGGGGGTGCTCTTCACCTCCCCTTGTGGGAAGTTGATCCAAAACTGTCGGGTTCAAATAGTGCTTGGACTC
>NW_027055751.1:0-7000 GCF_011386835.1 Chrysemys picta bellii | reverse complement strand
CCCACACAGCCCCACACCCACACACAGCCCCACACACACACAGCCACACACACCCACACACCTGCACAGCCACTCCCACACACCCACAAAGCCACACGCTCACACACCCACAAAGCCACAAACCCACACACAGCCACACGCCCACACAGCCACACATCCCCACGACACCTGCACAGCCACACACAGCCACACACCCACAAAGCCGCACACCCACATACAGCCACATGCCCACACACACCCACATACCCACACACAGCCACACACCCACACAGATACATGCGCAACACACACCTCGCACACCATACACACAACACACATACTATTCAGACACATCACACCGTGCACGCAGATAAATGCACCACACATAAAATGCACAACAGACACACACAAAACCCACAGACACGCCACACACCATACACAGACATCACACACAATGTGCACACACTACAGACACCCCTCACACACACACAACTGCTCCACACACCCAGAGTCACTAGCATGCTCACACTCTCACACTGCACCCCACACACAAAGCCCCATGGGTGCCTCCCTACAGTGTGAGGGGCGACCCCCAGGCTCCCCGCCGGGCGTCCCGCACTCCCAGGCGTTACCGCTCGCCCACACGCACCGGTGAAGCTGAGGGGCGTGGCCAGGTGCACCAGCGCGATGTCGTTGCCGTTCTCCTCGCTGTTGGGGTCCAGGAAGGGCAGGTAGCCCGCGTGGTACACCACACCCGTCACCCCCACCTGCTGCCCTCTGCTGGACACCTGAGAGATGGCGCCAGAGAAAACTCGCCAGCGGCTCACCACTCGGTTTCTCCTGCAGGGATGGACAGACGGACACAGTGCATCAGGGGGCCAGGAGGGGCTGCCACCCCCTCCCCCACCAGGGATGGGACTGCTGCTGAGAGCAGGGGGCTGGGAGCCAGGACTCCTGTGTTCTCTCTCTGGCTCTGCCAGGAGTGTGGGGTCTAGTGGTTAGAGCAGGGTGACTGGGAGCCAGGACTCCTGGGATCTATCCCCAGCTCTGGGAGGGAAGTGGGGTCTTGTGGTTAGAGCAGGGGGGCAGGGCTGAAGGCAGGACTCCTGGGTTCCATCCGCGCTTGGGGCTGGGCACTCACTCAGGGAAGCAGTGTGCGGCAGTGACAACCCACTCGCTGGAGATGATGGAGCCACCGCACAGGTGGGTGCCGTCGTAGCGCAGGCTGACTTGCCACGGCCACTTGCCCAGACTGGCGTCCTGGCCCCCCACGATCCGGTCAACAGACAGCTTCCTGCGCCCACAGTCTGCAGGGGACACACCAGTCAGTGCCAGCCATGCTCCGCCGCAACCACTAGGGGGAGACAACCAATTCCCCCACCCTACCCCCACAGCCACTCCCCCAGCACAGTTCCAGGGGTAACCAATGGGGCAGCCCCAGGGCGACTCCCCCGACCCCTGACACCAAGGGAGGTTTCCTGGGTTACTCTGGAGGCCGCATTTTATCCTGGGGCTTCTTTCACGCTGGCTCTTGTCTGTTTCAACTGGAAATTGCAGGGCCAGGAAGTGCCTGTGCAGGATCTGGCAGAATGGGGCCAGACCCCAGCCCATGTAAATTGGCCATACCTCCATTGGAGTCAATGGGGCCAGATCCCAGCCCGTGTAAATTGGCCATACCTCCATTGGAGTCAATGGGGCCAGACCCCCAACCCATGTAAATTGGCCATACCTCCATTGGAGTCAATGGGGCCAGACCCCAGCCCATGTAAATCGGCCGTAGCTCCATTGGAGTCAATGGGGCCAGACCCCCAACCCATGTAAATTGGCCGTAGCTCCATTGGAGTCAATGGAGGTCAGACCCCCCAACCCATGTAAATCGGCCATAGCTCCATTGGAGTCAATGGAGGTCAGACCCCAGCCCATGTAAATCGGCCGTAGCTCCATTGGAGTCAATGGGGCCAGACCCCCAACCCATGTAAATTGGCCATAGCTCCATTGGAGTCAATGGGGCCAGACCCCCAACCCATGTAAATTGGCCATAGCTCCATTGGAGTCAATGGGGCCAGACCCCCAACCCATGTAAATTGGCCGTAGCTCCATTGGAGTCAATGGGGCCAGACCCCCAACCCAAGTAAATCGGCCGTAGCTCCATTGGAGTCAATGGGGCCAGACCCCCAACCCATGTAAATCGGCCGTAGCTCCATTGGAGTCAATGGGGCCAGACCCCCAACCCATGTAAATCGGCCGTAGCTCCATTGGAGTCAATGGGGCCAGACCCCCAACCCAAGTAAATCGGCTGTAGCTCCATTGGACTCAATGGAAAATTGGATTTTTGACAAAATGAAATTCCTCAGGAAAGGCCTCTGCTCTGGTTGAAAACCCAATGTTCCTGTCCAGAGGAGAGCCCCAAATGTATCCTGGGAGTTCCTGGCTCTGGTGCATCAGGGTATCTCAGCCCATGGACGAGAACAGGGACATGAGGTAACTGAGCTATGCTGCCCACACTCTGCAGTTTGAAACCTCCCTGAAAAATGTTCGTTTTCCTTGGAAATAAAAAATAAATATTTCAACCAGCTCCAATTAGGGCTGATTGTGATGGGCACTGACTAGAGAGAGAGAGAGAGGTGTGCATGGGGATGGACATGCAGACAGGTGTGTGCGGGGGAGATGAACAGGGGGGTGGCTGGAGAGAAGGATGGATGGGGGGTGTAGGTGTGGACATGGGTGAATGGAAGGATGGGGGTGGGTGGGTATGGAGGTGGATGGATGGATCAATGGAGGTGTGTAGGTGTGGAGATGGATGGTTGGGTAGATGGATGGATGGATGGGTATGGAGGTGGATGGATGGATGGATACAGGGTGTGGAGATGGATGGATGGATGGGGTGTGTGGAATGGATGGAGGGCTGGCTGTGTGGTATGGTGATGGATGGATGGGATGTGTGGGATGGATGGAGGGATGGAGGGCTGGCTGTGTGGTGTGGAGATGGATGGGTAGATGGATAGTGGATGGGTGGCTGGCTGGCTGGCTGGCTGGATGGATGGATGGAGGGGTGTGTGTGGAATGGAGATGGATGGAGGGATGGTTGGACGGGGTGCGGAATGGAGATGGATGGGGTGCGGAATGGAGATGGAGGGATGGGGTGTGGAATGGAGATGGATGGATGGATGGATGGATGGATGGATAGTGGGTGTGGAGATGAATGGACAGATGGGGGTGTGTAGTTGCGGAGATGGATGGGTAGGTAGATGGCTGTCTGTCAGGGTGCGTATGGAGGAGGATGGATGGATGGAGGAGTTGTGCAGAATGCAGATGGATGGAGGGATGGATAGTGGATGTGGAGATGGATAGATGGATGGGGGGATGTTGGTGCTGAGATGGATGGGTCGGTAGATGGCTGGCTGGGTGGATACGGAGATGGATGGAGGGATGGATAGTGGATGGGTGGCTGGAGTGTGTGGAATGGAGATGGATGGAGGGATGGATAGTGGATGTGGAGATGGATGAGGGGGTGTCGGTGTTGAGATGGATGGGTTGGTAGATGGCTGGCTGGGTGGATATGGAGATGGATGGAGGGATGGATAGTGGATGTGGAGATGGATGAGGGGGTGTTGGTGTTGAGATGGATGGGTTGGTAGATGGCTGGCTGGGTGGATGTGGAGATGGATGGAGGGATGGATAGTGGATGGGTGGCTGGGGTGTGTGGAATGGAGATGGATGGAGGGATGGATAGTGGATGTGGAGATGGATGAGGGGGGTGTCGGTGCTGAGATGGATGGGTCGGTAGATGGCTGGCTGGCTATGTGGGTATAGAGGTGAGTGCAGGGATGGATAGTGGATGTGGAGATGGATAGATGGATGGGAGGGGTGTAGGTATGGAGATGGATGGGTTGGTACATGGCTGGCTGGTTGGTTATGTGGGTATGGAGGTGGGTGGAGGGATGGAAGGACGAGGTGTTGGATGGGGCTATGCCCAGGGCTGAGGGCTCCATACCTTGGCAGAGTGTCGCAAGGAACAGGCCCGTCGGGCAGTCGCTGTAAGAGAGAAATGTGAGCGGTCAGCGTGAGGGTGAGGCAGGAGGGGATGTGTGGGGTGTGAGGTGCATGTTCACCCCCCACTGAGCATCTGGGGAAGGTGCCACTCCCACAGACACGGACATGTTTTCACACTTTAGACCCACATACGTTCACTGACCCAGAGACAGGGCTTGACAGAAAAGGACAGAAAGTAGGTGGGAGCTGGGACACATGGGGACAGACACACACAGCAGGGCTCACCCCCTCCACACACACACACACACGGTTCATTATCATTCATTTATTATGTGATGTTATGATTAACTAACATCATATAGAATCATTATGTGCTAAACAGATGTAAGTTGTAGGACTACAGAAGTATACGATTGACCAGTAGTCCGATGCATTCGGTATGTAAGTAAACAGGGCTGGAACACCAGGCCTACAGACTGAGGCCTGAAATATGTCAGCTTAGTCCTACTAGGCCATAGACTTAAGAAATACTGGACATAAGTGACCAAAAAATGGCCCCAAATGACAAGGTTACTGGAAAAGCTGTTGCAACGGGTGGTATTGTGAAAAATGAACATTGAGAGTAATTTTGACTACAGGGCACGTTGTGCCCTAACCGCAGGGTTTACGTCATGCTAATGCGACTAAAATGAACTATAATCAACCTATGTAAAACAGGGTACCCCAATATTCTTGGGGGACACGATACAGGTAAGGGCAAAGAGGGTGGATGCCTTCACACACACAGAGTGTTAGGTGAGGTCAGAATCACCAGATAAAAGAGGGCTCCAGACTGGGGCAAATGAGCTTCCTACAGGTAAAGTCTAGCAGGAACCACCCCTCTCCTGCTGACCGATCCGCAAGGCAGGCGCCAGGCCTGGAGACGGCCGTTCAGGGTGTGAGTATGGCTGGCTTTGTAACGTGCGCACCGGTCTGTAGAGGATTTCTGTGTGCTTGGGGAAGCAGAACCTTAACAGTAACTTTAATAACACTTGGAAGCCAGACTAGACCTTGTCCGTGTGACTGTGTGTGTGGGCACCACCCTTGGTCTTTGTGTGTTCCTAGGGGCTCTACGTCGAAAGCAGGTAGCAGAGGTGACGTTCACTCTGCTGAGCTTGAAACTGGAGCCAGCAGAGCCAAACCCACAGTGGTGTAATAGCACATCACTAAATCCACTTTAAATAGACTACAGCACGGAGTAGGACCCATCCCCTCCAGCAGGGGCAGCAGGGACACACACACACACAGAGAGAGAGAGAGAGATGCACACACACAGAGACACACAGACACAGACACACATACACACCCAACAAAATGCCAATATAAGAATAACCAGTTCCCAGGGATCCAGCAGCCCAGGCGTGGGGGAAGGGCTGCCCCCAGAGTTCCCCTGCCCCCTCCTAGCAGCACGGCACCCGCTGCTGAGCCCCCCGCCCCGCCCCACGCACCAGATGGAGATGACCTCACTGAGTCTCTGGGCCAGGGGCAGGCGAGACTCGTCCACACAGAAATATCCCGATGTCCCATTGGTGCCCGCGCGCTCCACATCCAGCTCCGAGTGCCAGAGAGACCTGGGGAGGGGACAGCGTCACCCGCAGGCAGCCAACCCCTGTCAGAGATCGGCCCCACCACACAGTGCCCCTCACTCCCAACCCGCAGCCCCTACTATCTCAGCCCTGGGCTCCCCACTCCCCAGTTCTGTCAGCACCCCTCACTCCCGACCCGCAGCCCCTGCTATCCCAGCCTTGGGTCCCCCCCAGCTCTGTCAGCACCCCTCACTCCCGACCCGCAGCCCCTGCTATCCCAGCTTTGGGTCCCCCCCAGCTCTGTCAGTGCCCCTCACTCCCGACCTGCAGCCCCTGCTATCCCAGCTTTGGGTCCCCCCCAGCTCTGTCAGCACCCCTCACTCCCGACCCACAGCTCCTGCTATCCCAGCCTTGGGCTCCCCCCTCCCCAGCTCTGTCAGTGCCCCTCACTCCCGACCCGCAGCCCCTGCTATCCCAGCCCTGGGCTCCCCCCTCCCCAGCTCTGTCAGCGCCCCTCAGTCCCAACCCGCAGCCCCTGCTATCCCAGGCTGGTACCTGACGAAACCCATCTCTGCGCAGCTCAGCGCAGCCACCAGGGCATTGGAGGAGGTGGAGCAGAGAAGGCGCCATTTGCTCTCGCTCTCATCGTACAGTGTGAGCCGGAGGTCGGCCGAACTGACCTGGACTGTGGGGTGGGAGGGGGCAGCGCTGAGCAACGGTCTAAGAACTTCATGTGTCACCCTCCACCTCCCCTCCAGCCCTGCACAAGCACCCTGGGTCAGCCTGTGTCCATGTCTCCCTCCAGTGGCCATTCTCAGCCCTACAGCAGCCGTCCCCAGGCCTCCCAGCAACAGGGAGGAGTCTGGTGTCACCTTAAAGACTAACAGATTTATTTTGCCTAAGCTTTCGTGGGTAAGAAGACCCCACTTCTTCAGTGTTGTTTTTACCCAAGAAGTGGGTTTTTTACCCACGAAAGCTTATGCCCAAATAAATCTGTTAGTCTTTAAGGTGCTACTGGACTCCTTGTTGTTTTTGTGGATACAGACTAACACGGCTACCCCCGGATACTTAGCAACAGGGAGGGTGGATCAGGGCAGGGCTCTGGGTTGTTCACAGACCAGCCAATTTCCTACTAACACCCACAAAGTGGCAGCTGGATCCAGTGGACGAGGGCCCTCCACTGGGAGTCAGGACTCCTGGGTTCTATGCCTGGTTCTGGGAGAAGAGTGGGGTCTGGTGGGTTGGTGGGGGGGGGCGGGTTTTGAACCAGGACTCCTGGGTTCTATCTCCAGCTCTGGGAGGGGAGTAGGGTCTGATGGGCAGAGGAGAGCTGGCTGGGAGCCAGGACTCCTTGGTTCTATCCCCGGCTCTGGGAGGGGAGTGGGGGCTGGTGGGTTAGAGGAGGGGGATTCGGGCCCTGCCCTGGTGTGCACAAGGGGGAGGGTGTCTGACCCCCATATTGA
>NW_027055750.1:0-7000 GCF_011386835.1 Chrysemys picta bellii | reverse complement strand
ACACAGCAATGTGCCCCCTCTTCCCCATGTTCCGGCCGCTTCCCGGCACGGCGCGGGGGCAGGGCAGGCAGGCAGGGAGTCTGCCCTGCCCCGGTGCGTGTCGGGCCGGAGCCGCTCTAGGTAAACGCTGGGGGAGGGCAGGAGCGGGGGCTGCGAGGGGCTCGCGGGCTGCAGAAAATTACCTCGCGAGCCGCATGTGGCCCATGCGCCGCGTGTTTGAGATCCCTGACCTAGACTGACCCCCTCTCCCCCCCGCATTGCACAAGCCAGAGACCTGCCCCCCAATAACACCTAGAGTCTCCCATTGATGGGCTCCCCCAGCAGGGTGTTCTCACTGCAGCTCTTACCCTCTCCAACCTTGGGCCGGGGACCATCAGGATCTCATGCAGCATGTGCCTGGCCACCACCGAGTCATGGATGCTGGTGTCTCTCATGCTATCAATAGCAGTGCAGAGGAAGTCCATGCGCTCGGATCCGTTGAGGTACTTCCCAAACATCTGAAACAAACCCGCCAGTGAAACCACTTTTGCTGCCCAGCGCGGTTCCAGTCAGTGGCCGAGCAGCCAGGACTGGCCCAGCCAGGAGTGCAGGCAAACCCCACTCTGCCGGGACAGGGCTGGGTTACTGCACCTGGGCAGCACAGTATCCAGTCAGCAATCAGGAACTGCCGTGCATGGCAGAGGCCAGCCGGGCAGTGCACGGGGGCACAATACTGCACAGCACGGATACACTCTCTAGTTCTCAGCAGGGGCTGGCGCTGGTGCACAGATGCAATGATGCCTTTTGTTGCATAATCTCTGGGGAAGCTCCCACCACGCCTGACAAGGAGCTGGGATCAGGTTTGGATGAGCCCCAGTGCATCTTGGGATGTGGCATGTAGGGAGGCATATTGGGCTGCATTAGTAGAAGCATTGCCAGCAGATTGAGGGAAGTGATTATTCCCCTCTATTCGGCACTGGTGAGTTCACATCCGGAGTATTGCATCCAGTTTTGGGCCCCCCACAAGAGAAAGGATGTGGACAAATCGGAGAGAGTCCAGCAGAGGGCAACGAAAATGATTAGGGGCCTGGGGCACATGACTTATGAGGAGAGACTGAGGGAACTGGGCTTATTTAGTCTGCAGAAGAGAAGAGTGAGGGGGCATTTGACAGCAGCCTTCAACTACCTGCAGGGGGTGAGGGGTTCCAAAGAGGATGGAGCTAGGCTGTTCTCAGTGGTGGCAGATGAGAGAACAAGGAGCAATGGTCTCAAGTTGCAGTGGGGAAGGTCTAGGTTGGATATTAGGAAAAACGATTTCACTAGGAGGGGGGTGAAGCACTGGAATGGGTTATGTGGGGAGGTGGTGGAATCTCCATCCTTAGAGGTTTTTAAGGCCCGGCTTGACAAAGACCTGGCTGTGATGATTTAGTTGGGGTTGGTCCTGCTTTGAGCAGGGCGTTGGATTAGATGATCTCCTGAGGTCTATGATTCTATGAGGTGGAGTGGGCCATAGGCAGGGCTCTGGCCCAGATGAATGGGCTCAGTCACACGCCTGGGTCTGTCCCTTCCCCCGACTCCTAGGGTGTTAATTTCTAACTCCTGATAACTCTGCGCACAACAATCCCATGAAGCACTGACTGTACTTACCCATGTGATATCGCTGGTGTTGGTGAACAAGGTGTCCCAGGAGCCGTACAGGGTTTGCCTGTCCTCGAGGAGCTGCCGATACTCTTCACTGTTCGCCAGTGTCATAGCTATAAAGGGAAGGGTGTAACAGCTGTCCTGTGTACAGTACTATAAAATCCCTCCTGGCCAGAGCCCCCAAAATCCTTTTCCCTGTAAAGGGTTAAGAAGCTCAGGTAACCTGGCTGGCATCTGACCCAAAGGACCAATAAGGGGACAAGATACTTTCAAATCTTGGCGGGGGGGAAGGCTTTTGTTTGTGCTCTTTGTTTGGGAGTTCGTTCACTCTTGGGACTGAGAGGGACCAGACATCAATCCAGGTTCTCCCCATCTTTCTAAACAAGTCTCTCATATTTCAAACTTGTAAGTAAAAAGCCAGGCAAGGCGTCTTAGTTTTACTTTGTTTTCTCAACTTGTAAATGTACCTTTTACTAGAGTGTTTATCTTTGTTGCTATGCTTTGAACCTGAGGCTAGAGGGAGGTCCTCTGAGCTCTTTAAGTTTGATTACCCTGTAAAGTTATTTTCCATACTGATTTTACAGAGATTATTTTTACCTTTTTTCTTTAATTAAAAGCCTTCTTTTTAAGAACCTGATTGATTTTTCCTTGTTTTAAGATCCAAGGGGTTTGGATCTTGATCCACCAGGAGTTGGTGGGAGGAAGGAGGGGAATGGTTAATTTCTCCTTGTTTTAAGATCCAAGGGGTTTAGATCTGTATTCACCAGGGAATTGGTGAAGGTCTCTCAAGGCTATCCAGGGAAGGGAATTAGCTTTGGGATGGTGGCAGCGGACCAGACCTAAGCTGGTAGTTAAGCTTAGAAGTTTTCCTGCAGGCCCCCACATTTGTACCCTAAAGTTCAGAGTGGGGAAGCAGCCTTGACAGCCACCATCATTGAGGCTGAACCAGGGAGGGGAAACAGACAGCAGGCAATATAAATCAGATGTTCGGTTAGCAAACGGGAGTTTTGCAAGAAAGTTTAAAGAGGGTGTGTGAGAGACAAGTACATCTAACAATCATACTGTAAACTCAGGCCAATAACCCCCGCCCCAAAACCAAAACTAAACAAACTAACCCCCCTGGAAGAGTAAAAATAAACCAGGCAGAAGGGCAGCAGCAGCATGGGGCTCGCCAGTTGATTGCACTGAATGCAGCATGTATGATTACCAGCCCTATGGGCAGGTAGCATATGTGGGCATTTGGCCCAAGGAGCTACTGGCCCTCGGAGACCAGGAGGCCAGAGGGGCTGAACTGGTGGAGCCAAGGGAGACAGCGAGGTACATAGAGGAGACTTTTAGGGACACAGTAGAGTGGTCCCACCCCCAGTCTGACAGCCTCTGTGCTGCTGAGGAGGGTGAAAGTTTCGGGGAAGGAGAACATCGAGCTAGAGCAGAGGGAGACGATCCCATAGTTGGGACCCACCTTCCAGAGGAAGTCATGATGTCCTCTCAAATTGAGGTAGGAACCCCAGTTACAAAGAAAAGCCAGGTAATAGTAATGGGGGATTCAATCAATAGACATATAAGCAGTTTGGTTTGTGATGGCTGGGAGAACCACATGGTAAATTGCCTGCCTGTTGCAAAGGTTGCAGCTCTCACGAGACATCCAGACAGACTTATGTGCCCTGTGGTATGTAACCTAGCGTTTAAATCAGCCTCTGTATGAGATAGCTAACGTGACAGTGAATTTTAAAAAAGTCTCCAGATGTGATCCCTGGTAAGCCTGACTTCAGTACCAGGCAAATTGTTGAAACTATAGGAAAGAACAGAATTATCAGACACGTCGGTGAACACAATTTGTTGGGGCAGAGTCAACATGGCTTTTGTAAAAGGAAATCATGCTTCACCAATCTACTAGAATTCTTTGAAGGGGTCAACAAGAATGTGGAGAAGGGTGATCCAGTGGATATAGTGTCCTTGGACTCCTTTGACAGGGTCCCTCACCAAAGGCTCTTAACCAAAGGAAGCTGTCATGGGATAAGAGGGAAGGTTCTCTCATGGGTCAGTGGTTAAAAGATAGGAAGCAAAGGACAGGAATAAATGGTCAGTTTTCGCAGTGGAGAGAGGTAAATAGCAGGGTCCCCCCCAAGGATCTGTGTTGAGACCGGTGTAGTTCAACATATTCATAAATGATCCAGAAAAAGGGGTAACCAGTGAGGTGGCAAAATTTGCAGATGATACAAAATGACTCAAGATAGTTAAATCCAAAGCAGACTGCGAAGAGCTACAAAGGGAGTTCACAAAACTGGGGGACTGGGCAACAAAATGGCAGATGAAATTCAATGTTGATAAATGCAAAGTAATGCACATTGGAAATCATAATCCCAATTATATATACAAAATTATGGGGTTTAAATTACCACGCAAGAAAGAGATTTTGGAGTCATCGTAAATAGTTCTCTGAAAACATCCACTCAACGTGCAGTGGCAGTTAAAAAAGCAAACAGAATGTTGGGAACCATTAGGAAAGGGATAGATAATAAAACAGAAAATATCATAATGTCTCTATATAAATCCATGGTGCGCCCACACCTTGAATACTGCGTGCAGTTCTGGTCGCCCCATCTCAAAACAGATATACCAGAACTGTAAAAGGTGCAGAGAAGGGCGACAAAAATGATTAGGGGGATGGAACAGCTTCCATATCAGGAAGGATGAAAAAGACTGGGGGCAAGTCTACACTTCAAACAGTGTATCGCCTGTCGGAGAATAACAGAGTTCTCACTCTTTTGGTTGGGTACAGCACACGCCGTAGCTGCACTGGCGCTGTAGCATTTAAGTGAAGATGCTCCTATGCCAACAAGCTCTTAATCCACCTCCCGGAGAGGCGCTAGCTAGGTCAGTGGGAGAGGTGCTCCTGCGACAGGGGTGTGGATTTTTCACACCCCTGAGCAATGTCGTTATAACAATATAGGTCTGTAGTATAGACCTGGGACCATTTAGTTTAGATAAGAGATGACTAACGGGGGATATGAGAGAGGTCTATAAAATCATGACTGGTGTGAAGAAAGTGAATAGGAAAGTGTTATTTACCCCTGCACATAACACGAGAACTACGGGTCACTTTATGAAATGAATAGGCAGCAAGCTAAAAACAAACAAAAGAAGGTATCTCTGCACACAATGCACAGGCAACCTGTGGAAATTGTTGCCGTGGGATGTTGTGAAGGCTAAAAGTATAATTGGGTTCAAGATAATCAGGGCATGCAAACCCATACTCTGCATGTCCCTAAACCTCTGACTACCAGAACCTGGGACTAGATGTCAGGGGATGGATCACTCAAAATTTCCCTGTTCAGTTCATTCCCTCTGAAGCATGAGGCACTGGCCACTAGCAGAAGACACAATACTGGGCTAGATTAACCATTGGTCTGAGTCAGTATGTCCATTCTTATGTGAGTTATGAAGAGTAGAATATAGATAGGGGAAGCTAAAGACATCAGGGGAAACTCCATGGCTTGCAGGACTAAGGATAATAAGGAGGTTTTTTAAAAAAAGTGATTTAGGAACAAAAGAAATCTTAGCAGTGGTGTAGGCTCATTACTAGATGGAGACTGTTTAAAAGGTTGCAGAAAAGGCAGAAGTGTTCAAGAAATATGTTTTCCGTGTTTGGAAACCCCATGTCAGTGTATTTAGGAAGGACAAGGGTCTCCAGGGCTCTTACATTTTAGCTGCAGCATGAAGGAGTAGAGGTGGTAAAATGCCTCCATAGACGATCGGCAGATCTCCTGCTCCGGATGGCACAGAGTGACACACCCCACCAGCTGGCCCAGGACTCTGAACTTCTCCGCTTCCTGATGGAGAGAGGGCGCAAAGGGAGTCACTCGCCCCTGCAGGCCTAGCGCAGCGTGTCCCCCTGGCATTGCCCTAGCAATGGGTTAGAACTGGGGGAGGCAAAGCCCAGTGCAGAGAGACTGGGGACAATGAGAGCAGGAGGAGCCGTGGGGCCCATCACCAGGGGCTGAGGAAAGCTCAGCAGGGACGGGGAAATCTGGTCAGCAAAGTCAGGAAACCTTGCTCCCGAGTGGGGACCCGGGTAACGAATGAACTAACGTCCAGTCTCCATCTCAAGGGCATGCGCCTAATCCCAGCCCCTTCTCCCATCCCCCGCCCTCCATTGACCTCAGGCCCAGGAGCTTGGGGTCACCTTGGACTCCTCTGCTCTGCATCCCGCCTCTCTCACTCCATCCTGGAGCTCCCCAGAGCCCTCCCTTCCTGCACCATCCCCAGCCTGCCAGCTCTCTCCCGCCGGCTCTCTCCTGCAGCCTTGTCCTCTCATCTCCCCCTCCTGCCAGACCTTCCCTTGCCCCTCCTGCAGCACCTGCGCTGGCTCCCTGCTCTTCCCCACCTCGCACCAAACCCCTTGCCCTCCTCTCCAGGGGTCTGCACAGCCTCCCCACACCCACTCCCCAGTGCTCTGGCTCCTTTGGCCCCTCCCATCCCTTTCAGTGTGTCCCCTCCCACCTCCCTCCTTCTGTTCTGCTGCCCCAGCCTCTGGGGGCACATCATCCAAACGCCCCCCTCCAGCTGCCGGAGGGGAGGCCCTGACACAGGGGGGATGGAGCAGCTGGAGCAGCTAAATGGCCCTGAGCACCCAGAGCAGGGGGCGTTCTTCTGCCAGCCTGGCAGGAGCTGACGCCAAAGCATCCCACGGGCAACTGACAAAGGGGGTGAACAGACACCTGAGTTCAGAGGCTGCTCTCAGGGCCATCCTGTGTAAGTGCACTGACCCTGCGGAGCAGACTTTGGTGCTAGGGGAACAGCGGGGAGAGTCCTTGGAGACAGAATTATGGGGCTCGACCCAAAGCCCACTGGAGTCAGAGGACAGACCCATCGACATCAGTGCTCGGTAGATTGGACTCCTACCGAGGATCTTGCTGAATCACTATTCTAGGCTCGGGTTTTCCCTGCCAGGGAGCGCTGCACCGCGAGGCTGCTCAGTGCAGTTAGGAGGGGGCCAGGGTCACAGGCTGCTCACCTTGCATTTAGGTCGACAAGCCATGAATTTCATCAGGAAGGTGATCCTTTCCACTGCCCTCAGCCGCCCATGCACCTCCTTGGATGCGGTCCAGGGGAGCAGGACCTGAGAGAAACAAATTGGGACAAATTGCTGAGGAGAAGTACCAAAAAATAGCACAAGCACATAGGGAGAAAATCAGAAAGCTTAAGGCAAAAATGAGTTCTAACTGGCAAGGGACATAAAAGACAATCAGAAGCAGCTCTATAAATGCATTTGGAGCAAGAGAAAGACAAAGGAAAGTGAGGGGCCACTACTCAGCAGGGAAGGAGAGCAAATAATGGATGACACAGACAAAGCCAAGGTGTTTAATGCCTTTTTTGC
>NW_027055749.1:0-7000 GCF_011386835.1 Chrysemys picta bellii | reverse complement strand
AATTACGAGGGATCATGGTAAATTGGAGGACCGGGCTATAGACAACAAAATGAAATTCACCAAAGACAAATGTGAGGTGCTACATTTAGAGAAGAAAAATCAAATGCACAGATACAGAATGGGGGATAACCAGCTTGGCCGTGGCACTTCTGAGAAGGATCTGGGAGCTGTGGTCGATCACAACCTCAGCATGAGTCAGCAATGCGATGCTGTTGCAAAAAAAGCAAATGCAATGTTAGGTTGCATTAACAGAGGTATAGCATGCAAGTTATGGGAGGCGATAGTACCGCTCTATTCAGCACTGGTTAGGCCTCAGCTGGAGGACAGTGTCCAGTTTTGGTCACCAATGTCTAGAAAGGATGTGGAGAAACTATAATGGATCCAGAGGCGAGTAACAAAGATGATCAGAGGGATGGAACACAAGCCATACGAGCAAAGGCTGAAGGAACTGGCTATGTTTAGTTTGGAAAAGAGGAGATTAAGGGGGGACTTAATAACGGTCTTCAGATACTTGGAAGGCTGCCATAAAAAAAAGATGGAGAAAAGTTGTTCTCTCTTTCCACAGAGGGCAGGACAAGAGGCGATGGGGTCAAACTACAGCACAGCAGATGTAGATTAAACCTCAGGAAAAGCTTCCTAACGGTAAGAAGAGTAGGACGATGGGACAGACGCCTAGGGAGCTTGTGGAAACTCCTTCGCTGGAGGTTTTCAGAAGGAGGCTGGAGCCATCTGTCTGGGGTGGGTTAGACACAACAAGTCCTGCCTCGTGGCAGGGGGCTGGACGAGCTGACCCTGCGATCCCTTCTCACCCTGTGGTTCTAGGAGTGCTGCTGAATAGCACCAGGAGAGCGTTTCGGCGTGTTCCGGCTCGACTATAGCACTGGCTAGAGTCACGCTCTCTCTCTTCGGCCCAATGACTATACCCAGTGGGAGACTGAGAGACACCCTCAGGCAGTGATGGGGACACACGGCACTCCTTCCCTTGCTGCAGGGGCTGATACTTACACGGCGCTCCTTCCCTTGCTGCAGGGGCTGATACTTACAGCCAAGGGGGCCTCTCTCTGAGAGACATGATGGTGGTGCAGCGGCTGCTCCTGCAGCATGTTGAGCAGCTCCTTTAGGACCTTTCCTGTGGTGTGGCAGTGGGATGTCAGCATCCGCCACATCTCTGCAGCAACGCTACAAAGGGAGAGAGCCAACGGCACTTGGTCAGAGCCCCGCCAGCCTCCTGCACCACGCCCCCCCCGGCACCGGCACCCTGCTGGGTCTCCTTGCACCAGCCAGCTCTTTGTTGCCCTCCCGCTGCTGCTGGTGCAGGCTGCCTGGGGACCGGGTCTGAGTGTCAGCCCCAGGGGAGGCTGAGGGATGCCATACAGGGTTTTGCAGGCTGGCCTGTCTCCAGGGCAAGCCAGCCTGCAAAACCCTCCAGGAGAAGCAGCAGCTCTGCAGGGAGAAGGAGATCTCTGGAAGGTTTTGCACTCCCCTGTCCCTGGCAGCGGGACCAGTCCGGGGGACCCGGAGCGCAAGCGATGGCAGCCCCAGCCCCGTACCTGTCACATGACAGCGAGCAGCCCAGCAGGGTTCTGACCACCTCCTCACTGTACTGGTTGCCCAGCACGAGAAGGGTTCTCAACACCTCCTTCCGGGACAGCGGCTCGCTGATGGAGTCCAGGTTCTTGTAAATGCTCATCACAGCTTCCGACACCTGGAAGGGAAATGAGGAGATGGGGGCCTCGGCTTCCTCGCACTGCTATTGATCTGGGGTGCCAGGGACCTGCTGCACCTGAAAGCCATCTGCCCTCCCAGATCCTCTTTGCCAGCCCCAGACCTAGAGCACAGGACCAGTTCCCAGCCTATCGATTCACAGACTGCAAGGCCACAAGCGGCCATGGTGATCACCTAGACCAGGGGTCTCAAACTCAAATGACCACAAGGGCCACATGAGGACTAGTACATTGGCCCGAGGGCCGCATTACTGACACCTCCCCTCCGCCGCCCTCGGCCCCACCCCCACTCCACCCCTTCCATGAGGCCCCACCCCTGCCCTGCCTCTTCCCACCCCTTCCCTGCCCCCATTCCAACCCCTTCCCCGAAATCCCCACCCCAACTCCGCCCCCTCCCTGCCCCCAGGGGGTGCAGGAGGGGTGTGGGGTGTGGCAGGGGGTCAGGGCAGGGGATTGGGGTGCAAGAGGGGTGCAGCAGGGGGCTCAGGGCAGTGGATTGGGGTGCAGGAGGGGTGCAAGGTGCATCAGGCGGCTCAGGGAAGGGGGTTGGGGTGCAGGAGGGGTGTGGGGTGCGACTAGGGTGACCAGACGTCCCGATTTTATCGGGACTGTCCCGATATTTCCTTGTTTGTCCCGCGTCCCGACCGACATGCGGTCGGGACACTGGACAAACAAGGAAATGCCCCGGAGCCTGGAAGTGCTCGCATCCCCCCCCCCCGTCCCGACTCCACCCCCTCCTCCCCCGATTGGCTCCCTCCCCGAATCCCCGCCTCTTCCCCGGGCTCACCATTCCCCCTCCCTCCACAAGTGCTGGAGGGAGGCCCGGGAGACGCAGGGGAAGCGCGGGGCCGGGGTGAGTAACAGTCCGGCCTGGCCCCGAGCAGGCAGGACCCAGTTGGGTGGTTGGGAGAGGAGGGGGGCGACCCGTGGGGCCAGGCGGCGGCTGTTGTTGTTGTCCCCCCGGGCAGCGGGACACGGGAGCAGCCGCTGCTGCAGCTCCCATTGCCGCGGGGGAGGAAGCGGCCATGGCGCTCGACGGCTGCGGCGCCTCCGAACCCCCCAAGCCGGGGCCTGCTGCAGGGACCCAGCAGCGCGTACGCTGGGCCCAGCCCCTGGCCAGTCGCGTCTGGGCTGCTGCCCAGCTGGTGCTATCCCGCGGCGGCCCCGGGGCGGAGGCATCGGCAGCCCAGCCCCGTTCGTTCCCCTGCGGGACGGTGGGGCTGGGGCCTGCTGCCCCCACTCCGGGGCCGCCGCGCGATAGCACCAGCTGGGCAGCAGCCCAGACGCGCCTGGCCAGGGGCTGGGCTGGGCGCAGCGTGCGCGGTGCTGGGTCCCCGCAGCAGGCCCCGGCTCGGGGGGTTCGGGGGCGCCAGAGCTGCAGCCACCGAGCGCCATGGCCGCTTCCTGCCCCCGCGGCAGTGGGAGCTGCAGCAGCGGCTGCTCCCGAGTCCCGCTGACCGGGGGTGAGAACAGCCGCCGCCTGGCCCCGCGGGCCGCCCCCCTCCTCGCCCTACCACCCAACTGAGTCCTGCCTGCAAGGGACCAGGCTGGACTCTTATTCACCCCGGTCCCGCGCTTCCCCTGAGTCTCCCGGGCCTCCCTCCAGCGCTTGCGGAGGAAGGGTGTTTTGGTTTTTTTTGGCCCCGCCCCCCGCCCCGCGTCACACACCCCCCTCCCCCCGCGTCCCGATATTTGTCTTGGGTGATCTGGTCACCCTACCTCAGGCAGGGGCTGAGCAGACAACCGGGAGTTCGGGGCTCAGGCCCCCTGGTGCAGGGGCTGAGCCGTCAACAGTTAATTCAGGGCTCAGGCCCTCTGGTGCAGGGGCGGAGCCGACAACAGTGAATTCAGGGCTCAGACCCTCTGGTGCAGGGGCTGAGCAGACAGCAGTTAGATCAAGCCTCAGGCCCTCTGGTGCAGGGGCTGAGCAAGCAACAGGTAAGGCTCTGGCTGCCCTGCCCCGCCCCCGCGCTGCTCTGGGATCTATGTATTGCTGTTGCTTCAGGCACCGCCCCCAGCATCTCCTATTGGCCGGGAATGGGGAAATGCGGCCAATGGGAGCTGCTGGAGGCGGTGCCTGAAGCAACATCAACACACACAGCAATGTGCCCCCTCTTCCCCATGTTCCGGCCGCTTCCCGGCACGGCGCGGGGGCAGGGCAGGCAGGCAGGGAGTCTGCCCTGCCCCGGTGCGTGTCGGGCCGGAGCCGCTCTAGGTAAACGCTGGGGGAGGGCAGGAGCGGGGGCTGCGAGGGGCTCGCGGGCTGCAGAAAATTACCTCGCGAGCCGCATGTGGCCCATGCGCCGCGTGTTTGAGATCCCTGACCTAGACTGACCCCCTCTCCCCCCCGCATTGCACAAGCCAGAGACCTGCCCCCCAATAACACCTAGAGTCTCCCATTGATGGGCTCCCCCAGCAGGGTGTTCTCACTGCAGCTCTTACCCTCTCCAACCTTGGGCCGGGGACCATCAGGATCTCATGCAGCATGTGCCTGGTCACCACCGAGTCATGGATGCTGGTGTCTCTCATGCTATCAATAGCAGTGCAGAGGAAGTCCATGCGCTCGGATCCGTTGAGGTACTTCCCAAACATCTGAAACAAACCCGCCAGTGAAACCACTTTTGCTGCCCAGCGCGGTTCCAGTCAGTGGCCGAGCAGCCAGGACTGGCCCAGCCAGGAGTGCAGGCAAACCCCACTCTGCCGGGACAGGGCTGGGTTACTGCACCTGGGCAGCACAGTATCCAGTCAGCAATCAGGAACTGCCGTGCATGGCAGAGGCCAGCCGGGCAGTGCACGGGGGCACAATACTGCACAGCACGGATACACTCTCTAGTTCTCAGCAGGGGCTGGCGCTGGTGCACAGATGCAATGATGCCTTTTGTTGCATTAATCTCTGGGGAAGCTCCCACCACGCCTGACAAGGAGCTGGGATCAGGTTTGGATGAGCCCCAGTGCATCTTGGGATGTGGCATGTAGGGAGGCATATTGGGCTGCATTAGTAGAAGCATTGCCAGCAGATTGAGGGAAGTGATTATTCCCCTCTATTCGGCACTGGTGAGTTCACATCCGGAGTATTGCATCCAGTTTTGGGCCCCCCACAAGAGAAAGGATGTGGACAAATCGGAGAGAGTCCAGCAGAGGGCAACGAAAATGATTAGGGGCCTGGGGCACATGACTTATGAGGAGAGACTGAGGGAACTGGGCTTATTTAGTCTGCAGAAGAGAAGAGTGAGGGGGCATTTGACAGCAGCCTTCAACTACCTGCAGGGGGTGGGGGGTTCCAAAGAGGATGGAGCTAGGCTGTTCTCAGTGGTGGCAGATGAGAGAACAAGGAGCAATGGTCTCAAGTTGCAGTGGGGAAGGTCTAGGTTGGATATTAGGAAAAACGATTTCACTAGGAGGGGGGTGAAGCACTGGAATGGGTTATCTGGGGAGGTGGTGGAATCTCCATCCTTAGAGGTTTTTAAGGCCCGGCTTGACAAAGACCTGGCTGTGATGATTTAGTTGGGGTTGGTCCTGCTTTGAGCAGGGCGTTGGATTAGATGATCTCCTGAGGTCTATGATTCTATGAGGTGGAGTGTGCCATAGGCAGGGCTCTGGCCCAGATGAATGGGCTCAGTCACACGCCTGGGTCTGTCCCTTCCCCCGACTCCTAGGGTGTTAATTTCTAACTCCTGATAACTCTGCGCACAACAATCCCATGAAGCACTGACTGTACTTACCCATGTGATATCGCTGGTGTTGGTGAACAAGGTGTCCCAGGAGCCGTACAGGGTTTGCCTGTCCTCGAGGAGCTGCCGATACTCTTCACTGTTCGCCAGTGTCATAGCTATAAAGGGAAGGGTGTAACAGCTGTCCTGTGTACAGTACTATAAAATCCCTCCTGGCCAGAGCCCCCAAAATCCTTTTCCCTGTAAAGGGTTAAGAAGCTCAGGTAACCTGGCTGGCATCTGACCCAAAGGACCAATAAGGGGACAAGATACTTTCAAATCTTGGCGGGGGGGGAAGGCTTTTGTTTGTGCTCTTTGTTTGGGAGTTTGTTCACTCTTGGGACTGAGAGGGACCAGACATCAATCCAGGTTCTCCCCATCTTTCTAAACAAGTCTCTCATATTTCAAACTTGTAAGTAAAAAGCCAGGCAAGGCGTCTTAGTTTTACTTTGTTTTCTCAACTTGTAAATGTACCTTTTACTAGAGTGTTTATCTTTGTTGCTATGCTTTGAACCTGAGGCTAGAGGGAGGTCCTCTGAGCTCTTTAAGTTTGATTACCCTGTAAAGTTATTTTCCATACTGATTTTACAGAGATGATTTTGACCTTTTTTCTTTAATTAAAAGCCTTCTTTTTAAGAACCTGATTGATTTTTCCTTGTTTTAAGATCCAAGGGGTTTGGATCTTGATCCACCAGGAGTTGGTGGGAGGAAGGAGGGGAATGGTTAATTTCTCCTTGTTTTAAGATCCAAGGGGTTTAGATCTGTATTCACCAGGGAATTGGTGAAGGTCTCTCAAGGCTATCCAGGGAAGGGAATTAGCTTTGTGATGGTGGCAGCGGACCAGACCTAAGCTGGTAGTTAAGCTTAGAAGTTTTCCTGCAGGCCCCCACATTTGTACCCTAAAGTTCAGAGTGGGGAAGCAGCCTTGACAGCCACCATCATTGAGGCTGAACCAGGGAGGGGAAACAGACAGCAGGCAATATAAATCAGATGTTCGGTTAGCAAACGGGAGTTTTGCAAGAAAGTTTAGAGAGGGTGTGTGAGAGACAAGTACATCTAACAATCATACTGTAAACTCAGGCCAATAACCCCCGCCCCAAAACCAAAATTAAACAAACTAACCCCCCTGGTAGAGTAAAAATAAACCAGGCAGAAGGGCAGCAGCAGCATGGGGCTCGCCAGTTGATTGCACTGAATGCAGCATGTATGATTACCAGCCCTATGGGCAGGTAGCATATGTGGGCATTTGGCCCAAGGAGCTACTGGCCCTCGGAGACCAGGAGGCCAGAGGGGCTGAACTGGTGGAGCCAAGGGAGACAGCGAGGTACATAGAGGAGACTTTTAGGGACACAGTAGAGTGGTCCCACCCCCAGTCTGACAGCCTCTGTGCTGCTGAGGAGGGTGAAAGTTTCGGGGAAGGAGAACATCGAGCTAGAGCAGAGGGAGACGATCCCATAGTTGGGACCCACCTTCCAGATGAAGTCATGATGTCCTCTCAAATTGAGGTAGGAACCCCAGTTACAAAGAAAAGCCTGGTAATAATAATGGGGGATTCAATCAATAGAC
>NW_027055748.1:0-7000 GCF_011386835.1 Chrysemys picta bellii | reverse complement strand
GGAACAGGACATGGGCCACTGGCGGGAGATAGCGGAGGACCCTGCTCACGGTCCTTCTCACTGGTCATTCTGGACCCCGTGGGCGTACCACCAATCTCAAGGGGCTCCACCACCTTCAGCCTCTCGCTCGGGGCACTCTGAGAGAAGGGCCCCAGAGTCCACCATTTCTCGCCCTCCTCCAGGGGGCATGGAGGCTTCCGTGCCCACACCACCTGACGTCCTGGACCCAGGGGCAGGTGATGCTCCGCTCCAGGAACCAGTAGACCAGGACCCACCCTTGGATCCCTTACCACCTGAGGCATCTTCCTCATCCTCCCCAGATGAGGCAGTGGCGGGCACGTCGTGCACAGGTCCACCCCCGATAGATCTTCAGGCGCACCAGGACCTATTACGTAGGGTGGCGCGTAATATGGACCTACAAGCGGAGGAGATAGCGGAGGTGCAGGACCCCATTGTAAACATCCTCTCGGCGGATGCCCCATCCAGAGTGGCGTTACCCCTGATCCGCACGATCCAGGCTAACGCCACTACGATATGGCAAACTCCTGCCTCTATCCCACCCACAGCCAGAGGGGTGGAAAGGAAGTACTTTGTCCCCTCAAAGGACTATGAGTACCTGTATACTCATCCCCAGCCGTGTTCACTGGTGGTGTCATCAGTGAATGCAAGGGAGCGCCACGGTCAACAGGCCGCAGCGCCCAAATCGAAGGAAGCTAAGCGCCTCGATTTGTTTGGCCGTAAGGTTTATTCAGCCGGAGGGTTACAACTCAGAGCGGCTAACCAGCAGGCGCTCCTGAGCCGTTATAGCTTTAATTCCTGGAACTCTATGGGGAAGTTCAAGGAATTGGTCCCCCAAGACTCCAGGGAAGAGTTTGGGGCCTTAGTCGAGGAAGGTAAGAAGGTGGCTCGGACCTCCTTACAGGCCTCCTTGGATATAGCAGACTCGGCTGCGAGAACCCTGGCGTCAGGTATCGCTATGCGGAGGATCTCCTGGCTCCAAGTTTCGGGTTTGCCTCCGGAACTGCAGCAAACCCTGCAGGATTTGCCCTTTGAGGGACATGGGTTGTTCTCCGATAAGACGGACTCTCGTCTGCAGAGCCTCAAGGACTCCAGAACAATCATGCGCTCCCTGGGGATGCATGTTGCGGGTCCTCAGCGCAGACCATTTAGGCCCCAGCCTCAGCGTTTCTACCCCCCCCCCCCCCACCTCGTCAGAGACAGGACTCTGCCAGGAGGCGGGGGCGAGGTGGTAGAAGAAGGTGGACCGGCCCTCAACCCGGTCAGAACCAGGGGCCACCAAGGCCACCCTCAGGCCCCAGAGAGAACTTTTGAAGGTGCGGTCGAGGACGGCGCCCCAGTCATCCCCCAGGATCCAGCCCCCTCCTTTCGGGATCGCCTCTCCCACTTCCACCGTGCTTGGTCCCTTATAACCTCGGACCGTTGGGTCCTTCGCACGGTGGAGAGGGGATACGCTATCCAGTTTTCTTCATCCCCTCCCTCCCACTCCCCCTCCCCGTCCCTCTTCAGGGACCCTTCTCACGAGCAACTTCTTATACAGGAGGTTTCTACGCTCCTATCTATGGGGGCCATAGAGGAGGTTCCATTAGAGTTAAGGGGCAGGGGATTTTATTCCCGCTACTTCCTGATCCCCAAGTCCAAAGGGGGTCTGCGACCCATCTTAGACTTGCGCGGACTCAACAAATTCGTAGTAAAGTTGAAGTTCCGCATGGTCTCTTTGGGGGACATTATCCCTTCCCTCGATCCTGGAGACTGGTTCGCCGCCCTCGACATGAAAGACGCATACTTTCATATTGCAATTTACCCGCCTCACAGGCGCTTCCTGCGATTCGTGGTAAGCAAGGTGCACTATCAATTTGCAGTCCTTCCCTTCGGCCTATCCTTGGCCCCAAGAGTGTTTACGAAATGTATGGCTGTCGTGGCAGCATACCTCCGCCGACAAGGGATACAGGTGTTCCCGTACCTAGACGACTGGTTGGTACGCGGTCGCACCAAAGAGCAAGTTCGAGCTCACGTCCACATAATAGTGCACACATTCAACGAGTTGGGCATCCTACTCAACAAGGACAAATCCACTCTAGAGCCTACCCAGAGAATAGAATTTATCGGCGCAGTCCTGGACTCCGGACGCGCACAAGCTGTCCTACCAGACAATCGCTTTCATACCATCACGTGCCTCATTCAAGGGCTCAGGGCCTTCCCAACTACCACGGTGAGGTCATGCCTCATCCTGCTGGGTCACATGGCTTCTTGCACGTACGTAACCAGGCATGCCAGACTTCGGCTTCGCCCACTCCAGACCTGGGTGTCATCGGTATACCACCCACATCGGGACAGCCTGAACATGGTGGTCACGGTCCCGAACTCGGTCCTGACCTCCCTCACCTGGTGGCTAGATCACAATGTGGTTTGCGAGGGGATGCCATTTCACGCCCCACAACCCTCTCTGCACCTGGTCACAGACGCATCATCGCTGGGTTGGGGTGCCCATCTCAACGAACACCATACCCAGGGCCTGTGGACTGCACCCCAGCTGTCCCTGCACATCAATGTTCAGGAATTGATGGCGGTGCGCTTGGCGTGCCAAGCATTTCTCAATCCCCTACGTGGCCGCTGTGTGTTAGTTCTCATCGACAACACCACGGCCATGTTTTACATCAACAGGCAAGGAGGAGCACGTTCGTCGACTCTATGCCAAGAGGCGATTCGCCTATGGGACTTCTGCATCGCCCACTCAATCCATCTCACGGCATCGTTCCTCCCTGGAGTCCAGAACACTTTAGCGGACCGACTCAGCAGGTCCTTTCAGACGCACGAGTGGTCTATCCGTCCGGACATCATATATTCCGTTTTCCAGAAGTGGGGGTTTCCCCAGGTAGACCTGTTCGCATCTCGAGCCAACAGAAAGTGCCACGTGTTCTGCTCCCTACAAGGACGAGCTCCGGGCTCTCTCTCGGATGCGTTTCTCCTCCCCTGGAAAGACCACCTGTTTTATGCCTTCCCTCCATTTCCTCTGGTCCACAAGGTGCTGCTCAAATTACGCAGAGACCAGGCACAAGTAATTCTGATCGCTCCAGCGTGGCCGAGACAACACTGGTACACCACACTGTTAGAGCTCTCGGTTCAGACACCGATCCCGCTCCCATTATGTCCAGATCTCATCTCTCAGGACCACGGCCGACTGCGTCACCCCGACCTGCAATCGCTCCACCTCACGGCGTGGTTGCTCCATGGTTCACCCAGGCAGAGCAACAATGCTCGCACTCTGTCCAACAGATTCTGCTGAGCAGTAGGAAGCCTTCAACACGGACCACGTACTTGGCCAAGTGGAAGCGGTTCTCCTGTTGGTGCGAACAACGAGCCATGTCCCCGTTGCAGGCACCTATTCCTCTCATATTGGAATATCTCCTCTCCCTAAAACAGCAGGGTTTGGCGATATCTTCAATTAGAGTTCACCTGGCCGCCATATCGGCTTTTCACCCAGGGGAACTCGCGTCCTCGGTATTCTCTAACCCGATGGTCGTTAGGTTCCTCAAGGGCTTGGACCGGATGTACCCACAACAGCGTCAACCCGTTCCGACGTGGGATCTCAACCTGGTTCTCTCCAAGCTCACAGGTCCTCCATTCGAGCCACTGGCCACCTGTTCACTTCTGTACCTATCCTGGAAGACAGCCTTCCTCGTAGCCATCACCTCAGCAAGGCGCGTTTCTGAACTCAGGGCGCTTACATCCGAGCCCCCTTACACAGTTTTCCATAAGGATAAAGTGCAGCTTCGTTCACATCCTGCCTTTCTTCCTAAGGTGGTCTCTCCGTTTCACATCAATCAGGATATATTTCTCCCGGTCTTCCATCCTAAACCACATGCTACTCGCCATGACCAGCGTTTGCATTCTCTGGACGTACGCAGGGCCCTAGCTTTCTGTATTGACCGCACAAGACACTTTAGAAAGACGACGCAACTCTTTGTTGCAGTGGCCGACCGAATGAAAGGCTTACCGGTCTCCTCACAACGCCTATCCTCCTGGATTACGTCTTGCATCCGGACTTGCTATGACCTGGCAGGTGTCTCAACACCGCACCTCACCGCTCACTCCACGAGGGCCAAGCTTCCTCGACTGCTTTCCTGGCGCAAGTTCCGATCCAGGACATTTGTAAAGCTGCAGTTTGGTCATCAGTCCACACATTTACAGCTCACTATGCACTAGTGCAGCAGTCCAGGGACGATGCTGCATTCGGATCAGCGGTTTTGCACACAGCAATGTCTCACTCCGACCCCACCACCTAAGTTGGGCTTGGGAGTCACCTAATTGGAATCGATATGAGCAAGCACTCGAAGAAGAAAAGACGGTTACTCACCATTGTAACTGTTGTTCTTCGAGATGTGTTGCTCATATCCATTCCAAACCCGCCCCCCTTCCCCACTGTCGGAGTAGCCGGCAAGAAGGAACTAAGGGGGCGCCGGGTCGGCTGGGGTATATATCCAGCGCCATGAAGGCGCCACTCTAGGGGGCTCCACAGCCGACCCGCCGGTGTTGCTAGGGTAGAAAATTCTCCGACGATCGTGCACGCGGCGCGCGCACACCTAATTGGAATGGATATGAGCAACACATCTCGAAGAACAACAGTTACAACGGTGAGTAACCGTCTTTTCCCTAGGGCATAGGTTTCTGGCCCTATGCCCAGTGGAATTCAAATCTGTTGTTGTTATTATTTATTTGGATTTCAGTAGGACCTAACGGCCCCAGTCCATTGTGCCAGGTGCTGTATATGTGTTTGTTATTTATATTACCATAAGATTTAGGTGCCCCAGTCATGGACTAGGCCCCGTTGTGCCAGGTGCTGCACAAACACAACACAAAAGACAATCCCTGCCATGAAGAGCTAACAATCTATCAATGGGATCAATCTTCACACTGTGCACAGTCTCTTCACAAGCGCACAGTTAACCTGTGGAACTCCTTGCCAGAGGATGTTGTGAAGGCCAAAACTATAACAGGGTTCAAAAAAGAACTAGATAAATTCATGGAGGATTAGGGTTGCCACCCGGCCAGTCCAAGTTCCGGCTTGTGTGTCCAGGTGCCATTTGACAAGACCTGATAGCTGGTTTTTTTGGATCTGGAGTGGAAGAGATAGATCAGAGGGTGTGGTCTGGGAGAGAGGTTTATCTCACGGTGACACTAACACTTTTGACTGGCTGGCCAGGAAGTACCACCCCCTCATAGCTGAGGACTTCCTGTAACAATCAGAAACACAGATGGACTGGGGCGGCAATTGCTCTCCAACAGTCCCACCTCTGGGACCCACTTCTGGGATTCACAGCATGGCAGTCAGCACGTCCCAGAGCACATGTGGGTGTCCAGCGCCATGGGGCTGGAATTCCACTCTTGCCCATCATAAATGCCAGCTGCCACGCTGCCGCTGGAGGGATTAGGAGCATTTAGATCCCAGGCTGTGATTAGGTCACTGACGTTCCTTGGTACAGACTAACACCTTTCAACTGGGATTCGGGGCAGGACTGCTAAGGGCGCAGCCGCAGAATGCGCCTGGTCCAGTGAAGCTGCATGCAGAAAAGAGCATCTGAGTGGCAAGGAATGGCTTAACTGGGCAGGGTAAGGACGCGACAGGTGAAGCCTCTGGTATGGCACTCGAGGTGTATATGTTCTGTATGCGGCTCCTCCAATACATTACGTAAAGAAGAACCCCACGGACTAGACGGTGCCATATAGGCACAACCCTGCGCAGGGCAAATCCACTGCCCATAGGAGTATGAGGCCCAAAGCTTGCAGATAGGTTGACCAGAGAGCAAGTGTGAAAAATCGGGACAGGGAGTGGGGGGGTAATAGGAGCCTATATAAGAAAAAGACCCAAAAATCGGGACTGTCCCTGTAAAATCAGGACATCTGGTCACCTTACTTGCAGAGCTCCCCAGCCTGGGCCCACGGCTGTGCCCCACAGGAGGGTGCAGGGTGCCCTCCCCTCTGCTGCTCACCAGCTTTGTCTCTCCACTCCAGTCCTTTCACCACGGTGGCCAGTGTCCACAAGGCTACTAGCCGGGAGCAAACCCTGCACCCTCCAGCAGGCCTGTTTCAGGATGGCATCAATGTGCATTAGGTACCTTTAGTTCCCACCAGCGGGGTCTACATGGGCTGGCTAGAGTGCGACGTGCGAGTGCTGCACAACTCACACCCCCCATAGAGCGGACTGCGGCGCCGTGTAGACGACCCCGTCGGTGCCTAAAGGGACAGTTAGGCACCTAAATCCAACAATTAGGCACCACTAGCATTCACAAAAGCCCACTCAGCTGCTACCCTGTAGGCACCTAAAGCCCCTAGGCATTTACTTTTCCACTGTTGAAGTCTGTGAGGCGCTTACACTTGGTGGTGGTGGCCCCTGCGCAATAGCCCAGGAATCAGAGCTCTCACCCGGATCCAAATCCCCCTTCTGCCTGATGTGGGGCAGGGCCTCGAACCCTGCTCCCACCTCCCAGGAGAGTGCCCAGGCCCCTGGGCTCTGGGGTCTCTCTCCTGGTGAAGCTGTTCCCAGTGGTGCAGAAGCAGGCTGCGGAGCCTGACATAGCACTGGGCCAATGCTCGCTTTGGCGCCCGTCTCCCGCGGGGGAGTTGCTGCCATGTTGTGCAGCAGATGCTCGGCTGTGATTTGGAGACGGGGCTGCAGATGCCTCACGCACTGGGCCCTACAGGCTCTAGCATCTGGTGGGCTCATACCCAAGGGACCAGTTAGGATCTATGATACACACAGTAATTCCTATCTTGGCCTGTAGGGGGCAGTCCAGTAGATGGGGTACAGGATAACCCTGCCCCAGGATGTTTCTCACGTCTGTTGCCTGGGGTGCCCGTTCCAGGCCATCCCTATGTTAGAGGGCAGGTTTGCCTGTCCGGGGCTCAGTCAAGCAGCCTGGTCTCATTGGGGCCTCACCTCATTCTCCTCCTGTCTAGCTGCAGCGGTTGGATCACATCTGTT